>NC_043702.1:48280059-48359588 GCF_006229205.1 Suricata suricatta
TTAGCATGACACCCTCAAGGGCCATCCACTTTGCTACATGGTCAGATTTCATTCTTTGCCATGTAGTACTCCATTGTGTATATATACCACATCTTCTTGATCCATTCATCAGGTGATGGACATTTAGGCTCTTTCCATGATTTGGCTATTGTTGACATTGCTGCCATGAACACTGGGGTACATGTGTCCCTATGCATCAGCATTTCTGTATCTCTTGGGTAAATCCCTAGCAGTGCTATTGCTGGGTCATAAGGGAGTTCTATGGATAGTTTTTTGAGGAACTTCCACACTTTTCCAGAGAGGCTGCACCAGTTTACATTCCCACCAACAGTGTAGGAGGGTGCCTGTCTCTCCACACCCTCACCAGCATCTATAGTCTCTTGATTTGTTCATTTTAGCCACTCTGACTGGTGTGAGGTGGTATTTCAGTGGGTCCACACCTTATTTTAAATGTTGGAAATCTTCACATAAAAATTTGAACTTGAGGCTCCTCTTAAAATTCAGCAGATCTCACGATGCCATCTTACTTAACAATGTTTGGCTAGAGCAAAGCAGAGAATGCACGCTTTATTTAGGTCATGTACTCCAGCTCGCCATAGTCTCTAAAACCCTCTATGAATTTTTATGTATCCCTTCTTTTGTTACTTTCAATCTTTATGATTAATTATAAAAGATTTCAAATTTTAAAAATCACATAAAATAAGAAAACAGACACATGTCTACACAACCCATCACTTGATTTAACACACCTCATCATATTTGCCAGATAACAATTTTTTTAAAGAAAATGTGATGGAATTTTTAAATATTTCTGGTTAGAGTGAAAACTCCTATAAGTAATTTGAAGCAAAATTTAGCCATACCTGAGATAGTTCAAGATCTTTAGACATAGCCATACTTAGAGATATCTATTCTAGAAAAACTCTCATAGGTATGCATGAGCCACATGACTTCCTATTATTTTACAATTGACCGACTTCACTCATTTGTATTATCTGTCTGGCCTGTAGGTATTTGCAACATATGGGTATAGATTATGAGGAGAGGGAATTTATTTTTTATTAAATTCACAACAAAAATGTTATCTCTTAAAATAAGCATTCCACAATTTGACCCAAAAAAAATGGGATCTAGAATTATTTCCTACATGACTAGCATGAAAGAGTCACAATATCAATGGTCCTTGGAGCAGCAGAATCTATATGCTTTTAATGAGTTTTAGGTGGGAGGCTCACAAATGTTTAAAAACATTTTATTTTTTAAAGAATTCAGTGGTCAAACATATTTGTAAAAGTAAAAAACTATTGACTTAGGAAATAAATGAATACTTTCTGCCCCACCCCATAAAGGACTTAGCAGGGCCTTTATGTGAAAATTGGCAAGTGACTCCTCTAGAGAGAGATATGCCATGTATTTTTTCTCCATGGAACACACTCTAGGAAACAGTTTTCTAGGTCTTTATTTGCCTTTTAAGACTTGATAAAGTGTAAGCCAACCTACGCATATAGAATAATCACATATTTAGGGAGAATGATCTGTCCACATGGTTTTTACAGAATAACTATGATCTCGTAGTTCTCTATTGCTGTCAAGACAAATTACCACTAACAGTGTCTTAAAACCACCTGCTATTATCTAACAGTTTCAGTGGGTTAGAAGTCAGGGGACAGTGTAGTTCAACTGGTTCTCAGCTTAGAATCCCACAAACCAAAGTCAAGGCTTTCAATCATTTCCAAAGTCTCGGGGCATAAATCCTCTTACGAGTTTATTCAAGTTATTGGCAGATTTCAGCGCCATGGTATCCTCATTTCCTTCTTCAGGCTGTCAGCCACATTGTGTAGTAAATTTCCTTAATTGCCCACTAGCGTCTAATCCTAAAATCAGCAACATTGGCATCATTGGGACTTTTTAGAAATGCAAATTCTCAGCCCCTTTCCTAGACCTACTGAATCAGAATCTCATGGGAAGGGGATTGGACCTAGCAATTTATATTTTAATACTTGAAAGCCACTACCCTAGGATCAGACTAACTTCATACATGACATATCTTTAAAATATATTTTTCTTGGGGCACCTAGGTGTCTCATTCAGTTAAGCATCCAACTTCAGCTCAGGTCATGAGCTCGCAGTTCATGACTTTGAGTCCTATGTCAGGCTCTGAGCTATTAGCTATTAGCTCAGAACCTGAAGACTGCTTCGGATTCTCTCTCTCTCTCTCTCTCTCTCTCTCTCTCTCTCTCTCTCTCTCTCTCTCTCTCTTTCTCTCTCTCTCTCTTCCTCTCTCTGTCCCTCCCCCACTCACACTCTTGTCTCTTTCTCTCTCAAAAATAAATAAAAATTTTAAAAATTTAAAAATAAGCGAATAAAATATATTTTCTAAGTGTTATGTGCTGAATTTTGTCCCCTGAAGTTTCATATGTTGAAGCCCTAACCCCCAATACCTCAGAACGTGACTAGATTTAGAGATATGTCCTTTAATTTTTTTCATAGTTTATTGTCAGCTGGTTTCCATATAACGTCCAGTGCCCATCCCCACAAGTGCCCTCCTCCATGCCCATCATCCTCCTTCTTTTCTCCCCCTCCCACATCAGCCCTTGAGCTCAGTATTTAAAAGTCTCCTATGGTTTGCCTCCCTCCCTCTCCTCAACTATTTTTTCCCTTCCCCCCCCCCTTGGTCCTCTGTTAAGTTTCTCCTGTTACACTTATGAGTGAAAATATATGGTATCTGTCCTTCTCTGCCTGACTTATTTCACTTAGCATGACACCCTCAAGTTCCATCCACATTGCTACAAATAGCCAGATTTCATTCTTTCTCATTGCCATGTAGTATGCCTTTGTATATGTAAACCACATCTACTTGATCCATTTGTCAGTTGATGGACATTTAGGCTCTTTCCATGATTTGGCTGTTGTTGAAAGTGCTGCTATGAACACTGGGATACATGTGACCCAATGCATCAGCACTCCTGTATCCCTTGGGTAAATTCCTAGTAGTGCTATTCCTGGGTCATAGGGGAGTTTTAGGGTTAATTTTTTTGAGGAACCTTCACACTGTTTTCCAGAGAGGCTGCACCAGTTTACGTTGCCACCAACAGTGTAAGAGGGTGCTTGTCTCTCCACACCCTCGCCAGCATCTATAGTCTCCTGATTTGTTCATTTTAGCCACTCTGACTGGCATGAGGTAGTATCTCAGTGTGGTTTTGATTTGTATTTCCCTAATGATAAGTGAAGCTTAGCATCGTTTCATGTGTCTGTTGGCCATCTGGATGTTCTCTTTGGAGAGTGTCTAATCATGTCTTCTGCCCATTTTTCACTGGATTATTTGTTTTTTGGATATGGAGTTTGGTGAGTTCCTTACAGATTTTGGATACTAGCCCTTTATCTGATGTGTCGTTTGCAACTATCTTTTCCCATTCTGTCAGTTGCCTATTAGTTTTCTTGATTGTTTCCTTTGCAGTGCAAAAGCTTTTTATCTTGATGAGGTCCCTATAATTCACTTCTGCTCTTGATTCCCTTGCCTTCAGGGATGTGCCAAGTAGGAAATTGCTGTGGTTGTTGTCAAGAAGGCTGTTTCCTGCTTTCTCCTCTAGGGTTTTGATGGAAACCCTAGAGGAGTTTTGATGTGTGACCTGTCTCGCATTCAGGTCCTTCATCCATTTTGAGTTTATTTTTGTGTATGGTGTAAGAAAGTGGTCTAGTTTCGTTCTTCCGCATGTTGCTGTCCAGTTCTCCCAGCACCATCTGTTAAAGAGGCAGTCATTTTTCCATTGGATACTCTTACCTGCTTTGTCAGAGATTTATTGGCCATACATTTGTGGGTCCAATTCTGGGTTCTCTATTCTATTCCATTGGTCTATGTGTCTGTTTCTGTGCCAATACCATACTGTCTTGATGATGACAGCTTTGTAGTAGAGGCTAAAGTCTGGAATTTTGATGCTTCCCAATTTGCCTTTCTTCCTCAATATTACATTGGCTATGCAGGGTCTTTTGTGGTTCCAATCAAATTTTAGAATAGTTTGTTCTAGCTTTCAGAAGAATACTGGTGCAATTTTGTTGGGATTGCACTGAATGTGTAGATTGCTTTGGGTAGTAATAACATTTTAACAATATTTATTCTTCTGGTCCATGAGCATGGAATGTTTTTCCATTTCCTTGTGTCTTCTTTAATTTCCTTCATAAGTTTTCTATAGTTTCTTTCATTATACAGATCTTTTACATCTTTGGTTAGGTTTATTCCTAGGTATTTGATGGTTTTTTGTGCAGTTGTGAATGAGATTAGTTTCTTGATTTCTCTTTCTGTTGCTTCATTATTGGTGTATAAAAATGCAACTAATTTCTGTATGTTGATTTTGTACCCTGTGACTTTGCTGAATTCACAGATCAGTTCTAGTAGGCTTCTGGTGGAGTCAATTGGGTTTTCCATGTAGAGTATCATGTCATCTGCGAAAAGTGAAAGTTTGACTTCTTCTTTGCCCATTCTGATGCCTTTTATTCCCTTTTGTTGTCTGATTGCTGATGCTAGGACTTCCAGCACTATGTTAAACAACAGTGGTGAGAGTGGACACCCCTGTCGTGTTCCTGATCTCAGGGGGAAAGCTCTCAGTTTTTCTTCATTAAGGATGATATTAGCTGTGGGCTTTTCATAAATGGCTTTTGTGATGTTTAAGTAAGTTCCTTCTATCCCAACTTTCTTGAGGGTTTTTATTAAGAAACGATGCTGTATTTTGTCAAATGCTTTTTCTTCATCTATCGACAGATTCATATGGTTTTTATCTTTTCTTTTGTTAATGTGATGTATCACACTGATGGATTTGCAAATATTGAACCAGCCGTGTAACCCAGGAATGAATCCCACTTGATCATAGTGGATAATTCTTTTTATATGCTGTTGAATTCGATTTGCTAGTAGCTTGTTAAATATTTTTGCATCTGTATTCATCAAGGATATTGGCCTGTAGTTCTCTTTTTTTGCTGGGTCTCTGTCCAGTTTGGGAATCAAAGTTATGCTGGCTTTGTAGAATGATTCCAAAAGTTTTCCTATTTATATTTTTTTGGAATAGCTTGAGAAGAATGGATATTAACTCTGATTTAAATGTCTGATAGAACTCCCCAGGGAAGCCATCTGGCCCAGGGCTCTTATATGTTGGGAGATTTTTGATAACTGATTCAATTTCTTCACTGGTTATGGGTCTGTTCAGATTTTCTGTCCCCTCCCATTTGAATTTTGTTAGTGCATGTGTGTTTAGGAATTTGTCCATATCTTCTAGGTTGCCCAGTTTGTTGGCATATGATTTTCCATAGTATTCCCTGATAATTGCTTATATTTCAGAGGGATTGGTTTTAATAGATCCATTTCCATTCATGATTTTGTCTATTTGTGTGTTCTATCTTTTCTTTTTTGAGAAGCCTGACTAGAGGCTTATCAATTTTGTTTAATTTTTCAAAAAACCAACTCTTGGTTTCATTGATCTTTTCAACTGTTTTTTTAATTCTATATTGTTTATTTCTGCCCTAATCTTTATTATTTCTCTTCTGCTGGGTTTGGGGTGCTCTTGCTGCTCTGCTTCTAGTTCCTTTAGGTGGACTGTTAGATTTTGTATTTGCACTTTTTCTAATCTCTTGAAATAGGCCATGAGTGCAATGTGCTTTCCTCTTAGGACTGCCTTTACTGCATCCCAAAGAGTTTGGACTATTGTATTTTCATTTTCATTTGTTTCCATATATTTTTTAATTTCTTCTCTAATTGTCTAATTGGCTCAATCCTTCTTTAGTAGGGTGGTCATTAACCTCCATGTTTTTGGAAGTTTTCCAGATTTTTCTTGTGATTAATTTCAAGTTTCACAGCATTGTGATCTGAAAGTGTGCATGGTATGATCTCAGTTCTTTTATATTTATTGAGAGCTGCTTTATGACCCAATATGTGATCTACCTTGGAGACTGTGCCATGTGCACTCGAGAAGAAAGTGAATTCCACAACCTCAGGATGTAGAGTTCTAAATATGGCTGTCAAATCCATCTTGTCCAATATGTCAGTCAGGTCCATTGTTTCTTTAGTGATTTTCTGTCTAGTTGATCTATCCATTGCTGTAAGTGGAGTATTAAAATTCCCTACAATTAACACACTCTTATCAATAAGATTGTTTTTGTTTGTGATTAATTGTTTTATGTATTTGGATGCTTCCGAATTTGGTGCTAGACATTTATAATTGTTAACTCTTCCTGATGGATAGGCCCTGTAATTATTATATAATGCCCTTCTTCATGTCTTGTTACTGCCTTTACTTTAAAGTCCAGTTTGTCCAATATAAGTATGGCTACTCTGGCTTTCTTTAGACTTCCAGTTGCATGATAGATATTTCTCCACCCACTTACTTTAAATCTGAAAGGATCCTCAGGTCTAAAATGAGTCTCTTGTAGACAGCAAATAGATGGATTTTGTTTTTTTATCCATTATGCTAACCTATGTCTTTTGGTTGGAGCATTTAGTCCATTTACATTCAGTGTTATTATTGAAAAATATGGGTTTAGAGTCATTGTGTTCTCTATAGGATTCATGCTTGTAGTGGTGTCTCTGGTACTTTGTGTTCCTTGCAACATTTTCCTCATAGAGTCCCCCTTAAGATTTCTTGTAGAGGTGGTTTAGTGGTAATGAATTCTTTTTATTTTTGTTTGTTTGTGAAAACCTTTATCTCTCCTTCTATTCTAAATAACAGGCTTGCTGGATAAAGGATTCTTGGTTGCATATTTTTTCTGCTCATCACATTGAAGATTTCCTGCCATTCCTTTCTGGCCTGCCAAGATTCAGTAGGTAAGTTTACTACTATTCTGATAGGTCTCCCTTTGTATGTTAGGGCCCTTTTATCCCTAGCTGCTTTCAGAATTCTCTCTTTATCCTTATATTTTGCCAGTTTCACTATGATATGTCGTGCAGAAGATCAATTCAAGTTACATCTGAGGGGAGTTCTCTGTGCCTCTTGGATTTCAATGTCTGTTTCCTTCCCCAGATTGGGGAAGTTCTTGGTTATAATTTGTTCAAGTACCCCTTCAGCACCTTTCACTCTTTCTTCTTCTTCAGGAATTCCTATGATATGGATATTGTTCCATTTGATTATATCACTCAGTTCTCAAATTCTCCTTTTATGCTCCTGGATCAATTTTTCTCTCTTTTTCTCAGCGTCTTCTTTTTCTATAATTGTGTCTTCTTATTCACCAATTCTCCTCTCTGCCTCTTCAATTTGTGCAGTGGCCACCTCCATTTTATGATACACCTCATTTATAGCATTTTTTAATTCATCACAACTATTTTTAAGGTCCATAGTCTTTGTAGCAATAGCTTCTCTGATGTCTTCCATGCCTTTTTCAAGCCCAGTGATAAATTTTATGACAATTTTTCTAAGCTCTTACTCAGTTATGTTGCTTACATCTGTTTTGACCAATTCCGTAGTTGTGATTTCTTTCCAGAATTTCTTTAGAGGAATCTTCTTCTGTTTCCATCTCTTATAAATTTTAAAGCTTATTATGCACTCTGCGCCTGTGAGTTCTGCTTTATTAAAGGAGGCTCATTGACTTTCCATGGCCTGTCTGCTCAGGAAGTGTTCTTTTAATGGTGTCCCTTGGTCTCTCTTGTTGTGCCTTTGGTTATTTTATTCCCCTACTCATAGTGATATTTGGGACTCTCCACCACGTGTACTTTGGCTTGTTTCTTGAGGTAGCCGAATGAGGCTGTCTTCTCAGTTGCCTCTGTCTCTTTTCCTCCCAGACTCTTGCAGTTCAGGGTCCAGTGCCCTTAGCCCTTCATTGTTGAAGAGATGCAGATGGGTGAAAAGTACAGAGCTCCCTACTTCTCTGCCATCTTGCCCTCTGGACCCAGAAGGTATTGTGCCTTTGCCAGTTTCTGCAAGTTTTCCCAGGATTCTGTCTCAGAATCTGGAGTAAGTGATGGGACTCAAAATGGTCACCAAAGCTGAAGTCTCACACTAGACTCAGTCCAGCTTAAGTCAGGCCCAGTCTGGCTTGGATCTGGTCTAGTTTCTAAATAATATCAAACCCACTCCAGAACAATTCCATTTCCCAGTCAGATAAGCTCCCACACCCACTGTGATTTCTTAAGATACGGCCTTTAAGAAAGTGATTAAGTTAAAATGAGAGTCAGAGTAGGCCCTAATTCAATAGGACTGGTATCTGTAAAAGAAAAAGTAGAAACACCAGGAATGCCTACCCACAGAGGAAAGGCCATGTGAGGACACGGCAAGAAGGTGGTCATCTGCAAACCAAAGAGAAAGACCACAGGAGCAACCAAACCTGCGTCATCTTGATCTTTGACTTTTAGCCTCTAGAACTGTGAGAAAAAAATCATTCTGGTTTTTTTTTTTTTTTAAGCCATCCAATCTATGGGACTTTTGTTATGGCAGCCCTAACAGACTAATACCATAAGTAAACTATATATTATTTTGAATTATCCATATCAATTCTCTACTCCATTGTTTGGATGATTTTTACCCCAATCTCTACTATTCTAGTTTCTTGTCTTCATTTGGCCAAGACCCTTTTTCACCATAGGCCCAACACACTGTTCTCATGTCAATACCCAACTCTCCCCTGCCCTTCAGTGCCTTTCCAGTCCCATCTTGTCTGCAAATGCCAAACATACATCCATCCAACCTGCACCTTCTCTGCTTCTCTATCACTGTGCTGCTCATTATGAATTTGAAATACTAGTCAGCCTCTGTATTTCTCCATTTTGGGTCCCTTAAGATGGACTCTATTTTCCCCCTGATCCGTGTTATTTGGGTGTTGAGTAGGGGGAAAAATCTGTATTTGAAAGCAAATATTTGACATACCAACAGCAAAGCTAATGAAAACTTTCCAGAGGATAGGAAGTAGTACAGAGAACTTTACATAACAGAGAACATGGATATGAATTCAGGGATTTCTCAAATAGGACTTCATTTTGAACCATGCAAATAACTGAACATTTGCATCTGCTGATGAGGAGAGCCGACAAATTTATTGACATGAACTGAACAGCTAAGCCAGTAAGATGAGGACACACTGTGAGTTCTGTGAAAAGAGTTTACACTTCAATGCTACTGAAATGTCAAGGATAATTGAACAACTTACTCTAGTTTTTCTTAAGCTCAATTTTTAAAGATAATAGTAGTTCTAAAAGCCAAAATGAAAGGACAAATATACACAAAGTTAAGAGGAAGATGAGAAAAATAAATGATTCCCTCAAAGGATGAAATTATAAAATGAGACTTACTAAAAGGTCAGGTGAGGGGATTTTAAGTGTTCTCCCTTCAAGAATGAGATGATCTTAGCTCCTGAAAACCACTTCCAGGTTTCACTGCTCAAAAAGAAAAAAAAAAATCATACTAATTTACGCATGTAGGTAGGTTGGCAGAGTTAAAGCTTAATTTATTACTTTAAGCTGCATCCATACTATTGTTGGCTTCTGTGGGGAAATTAGGTAAAATATTTGCTATATGGAAAAGAAAACTATTTTCTGAATAGTCAGTTGCCTTGTACTCAGTGTATGACAACTGGATTACATTGATCTGAACTTATAAAACCATTGTTGATTTAAAAAATAGCAAACTTCTACCATAATATTGCTATCTAGAAAGCTGCTTAGTAATCAAATTGAAGGCGCTACCTTTCCATTTCCAGAGTTTCTTTCATTCACTAATCTATTTTATTCATCAATGCAACAAGCATTACTGTACAGCTACTGTGTACCTCTGAGAAGCTGCTGCAATCAAGAGCCCCAGTCAAGCCGCTAAAACAGGTAAACAGTTAACTGACAGTCCAATAGGACCAGGACCTTTACATTAGGCATGGACCAAGTCTTATGGAGCATTGGACAATTAAGCATGTATAGAAGTGGAACCTGGGGATGGATTTAAAGGACACTTCTGCCCCCTCAAGGTTTCCACCTGGGGTAGAAACTACACAGGAAACAGTTCAGAGCTAAGAACAAAAAGAAGTGCATGATTCGCTTTATAAATCCAAAGAAAAGCAAAATAAGTACTTTCTCCATAAATTTTTCAAAGTAGTAACATTCCAAAGGATTGTTATGGCAAAACACAGCCCCCTCTATATGGAGTTTATGAGTTATCAGTGATTACCTATCCACCTCTATCTCTCTTCCTTTGGGGATGGGATTTCTTGTCCCCTATCCCCAAGCTTCAAAGCCACAAGCCTGGAAACAGACCTCATCCTGTCAGAACATGGGAAAATCCTAAATGTGAAGCTAAGATCCAGAGTGTAGTCTGCAAAGGTATTCTTAGCCTATATGGATGTCTAAGTCTTCCTGAAAGCAAGTGGGGCTTCAGCCATCTGTTAGCTTTCTTTGAAGGCTACCCACTGAAATAGGGAGAATCTAAAATAACTCCTAGATTTGGGGCTTAAGGAAGTAAATGGTTGCTGGTGCCATTTACTGACACAAAGAAGCCTGGGAAAAGAACAGTAGGTGGATTGAGGGGTAGAGATCAAGAGGGTTTGGTCTTGTCCTGCTTAGTTCACTATCTTTCTATATAACCAGGCAGATATGTCAAGCAGGCAACTGAATAGTGAATGTAAAGATCCAGGGTAGGCATCAAAAATATAGTGTTGATAGTCACGAGGGTCCCAAATTGGCCAGGTATTATTTGGAGTATAGACATGAGATAGCAAAGAAATTGAGATTTCAAATGTCCTATGGTAACACCACTGAAAGATTTTCTTTTGAATGAGTGCTCTGATATTTGTTTACTATCTAATTTTTGTATTCATTATCCAGGAAACTGGTATAAAACATGATGTCATGATTTGAGTTTTTCTAAAAAAATTATGATAATAATAGCAACTAATGAGAGCACTCTAGTCTGGTTTTATAGAAACAGTGAGTGAAGAAATTTGTCTATAACAAGATCACTGGCAATAATTCCTTTGTTAAATACAAAGTGTGAGGAATATATCATGTAAATGAAAATTAGACGTTTATATAATAGTTTACATGCCTTGAATTTAGAAATTTCAACTTTAGAGAGGCAACTATAATCCAGAATCTTTTTTTCTTTGCACACACCAAAGGGCTTGTTTGCAAGATTTATTTAGTGCTTTATTCTGACATGTTCAAGAGGCTATATAGTAAAGGTTAAACAGGGGGTCAACAAGTAAATGACAATGTGAGAACAAGAAAATGAAAGGTAAATAAAAGACACATACGAATGATTTAGGGAACAAGTGAAGGTAGAAAAGAGTAAGTAATTGCAAACTCAAACCCCAGGCAGAAGGTAAAAGGTGCATCAAGATACTCTATACACTATAGTGCATCTGGACATTTCTCATATTGGTGCATTTTCAAGATTTTGTGCACTATCCCAATATTTTATCACAACTCTCCCTCCTCCCACTTCTCTCTCCTACACTCTCTCTCTCCCTCTCAATCTTTCTCTCTCTCTCTCCCACACATACAAACAAACGGCACCTAATATCATCTCTTTCAAGTTAGTGATGCCAATCAAATTCTAAGATTCAAATTATAAATTATTAGCTACTCTTTGTTTTTAGCAATTTCTCAAAGTAGTTAAGCTTTATAAAAAAAAAAACTTAAAATAAGGGCACCTGGGTGGTTCAGTCAGTTGAGTGTCTGACTTCAGCTCAGGTCATGATCTTGAGGTTCATAGGTTAAGCACTGCATCAGGCTCTGTGCTGACAGCTCAGAGCCTGGAGCCTGCTTCAGATTCTGTGTCTCCATCTCTCTCTGCCCCTCCCCCACTCGTGCTCTGTCTCCCTCTCTCAAAAAGAAATAAACATTAAAAAAGATTTTTTTTTACTTGAAGTAGACTTCATTTCAAGTACCTTTCTGTTGTCTGAAACATGAAAAATTCAACAGCAACCCAAAAGTTTAGGTAACTCATACGCATGTTTAAAAGACAGTGAAGGATTGATGATTCTGTGTTGAAGCGTTTCTTATTATTGGAGATTTTCTGTTATAACCCACCAGGCTTACAAATGCATCAAATGCATTCCCCTAAGTCAATCCCTGGTTTTATGTATCAAAGACAAAGCATAATGGGTTTTAGGTCACTGTCTATCTAAATATGCCCATAGATTTCTTTTCCATGTGCACATATCATATGAATCAAAAGTGATGATAATTTAGATGACTGACATTTTTTTAAAAAAACTGTTTGTCCTTGGTCTAAGACCTTCCAGCTCTAATGACTGATTTACGGACAGAGTGGTTCTGCTATGGATGATTACATTTTTTCACACGAAGACATGACAGTCATCAAAGAAGCTCATTCTTTGGAGATTGTTTTTCAAAGTGCTTTCCACGTAAATTATGAATACATGGGAATAAGATAAAGTGAAGCTGGGTAAGTTATTGCACCTAGTAAAATGTCTTGTCTTAGTATAGGGTACAGATATTTTCCATTAATTTAGTTTGTTGCTTGGAACAGAAAGTTACAGTATCCTTTCACACCATAGATAAAGGAGATTTCATTTTTAAATCCTATCTTTCCAAAGAGTCTAATAATGTCTATCTCTTTTTTTCTCTAAATTTATTTCATTTAGGTTGATATATTCTGATTAGCATACTGATGTATTCTTGATATGTCAGAGACCGAGTGTATTTTTCCTATAGCTGTTTGATGATAATATTTTTGTTAGGATTTGCCCCGTATTCTATAAAAAAGAATTGTATTACTTCTTCAAGAGTAAAACTGAATAGTTAATTGTCTCATTGACCTTTATCAACTGCTCATTTTCCTCCTCAATTAGATTATTATTCATAGATGGCCTTAAATGCATTGATTGAAGGTATTCAGTGGTATAAGGTTTAAACTGCCTAAAGAAAATAAAGATGCATTTCTGTGACTGCAGAAACTCATGAAATATATGATTATCTGATATACATGTCTGTTACACACAAAAAGATAAACAAAGTTATATATTGACCTTAACTATTGTTTTCCAATTGTTCAGTTTTTCCAATTGTTCACACTAAGTTCTAAGGGGGTGTGGACAAATTATCCTGCAATTCTAACCAAGAGAAGGAAAGAGACTCAGCTCCAAATCTATAATATCACTTTACTATTGTCAATAGGGAAAATAAGTCAATAGGTGACACACCCAGTCAAATTAAGCCATTTTGTCATTGATTTTCCTATCCTAAGTGTATAGAATTCACATGTTCTTGCTTTCATTCTGACTAGACATTACTTGTCAATTTCAATGAAGGTTTTATGTTTGCTCTTTTGATAACTTAATTCTTCAGCTTAGATTTCTCCTTGGATATTTGAGAGCTTATTTGCATTGTTTTATCAAGAAATCTCTGCTGGGTGGCCTGGGTGGCTCAGTTGGTTAAGTGTCCAACTTTGGCTCAGGTCATGATCTCACAGTTTGTGGGTTCAAGCCCCACGTCAGGCTCTGGATTGACAGCTCAGAGCCTGGAGCCTCTTTGGAGTCTGGATTCTGTGTCTCCCTCTCTATCTGCCCCTCCCTCACTCATGCTCTGTCTGTCTGTCTCTCTCTCTATCTAAAAAATAAATGGATATTAAAATATATATTTTAAATTAAAAAGAGAAATCTCTGCTAATTGAAAAATGGGAAGAACTGATCAAAACATTTAATGAAAATTTTGTCCTGAAATAGGGGGAAATACTAGCCCTGGAACCACTGTACAAAATAATGAAACTGTTTCAATTTTATTGCTGTTATATAATTCTTATGTAGAATAATACTTATTCTATAGTATTCAAATATAATAAATTCTCATGTAAATCATACATTGGTACAAAAACAAATAAAAATAATTAAATAGTGAAATTTAATATAAAGGGAAATTTTAGTATTTTTCTTTAAAAGGTAGCACTCAGATCTGTCAATGTCCCAAACACCACAAAAAAAGGGTCAAATTCAAGTAAGCAACAGAAACAAATAGGGAAAGTTTAATAATGTTTTACCTATCTTCACACTATCTTTCTGGCCTAGGATATTTTCCCTTCTTCTCTCTGCATGTTATAGGTTAAATTATGCCTCTCCTCCCAAAAAAAGGTATTTTTAAATTCTTAACCCCAATGCTTATAAACATGCACTTATTTGGGAATAAGTTCTTTGTGAATGTAATAAAAGTAAGGCGAGGTCTACTGGATTAGGTATGCCCTACTCCATCATACTGTTTAGGATTGGGGTACACCTAATCCAGTATAACCAGTGTACTTTTAAGAAGAGAAGACGACACACAGGGAAATGGGCCATGTGATGATGGAGGCAGAGACTGAAAGTATGCAGCCACAAGCTTGGGATGCGAGGATGCAGGGAGCCACAAGAAGCTAGGAGAGAGGCATGAAACAGATTCTCCTTTGGATTCCCCATCCTATCAATCCTGCTGACATCATAATTTAGGACTTCCAGCCTTCCAAACTATAAGAGAATACTTTTCTGTTGTTTTAGCCTACCTCATTTGTGGTACTTTGATATAACAGTCCTGAGAGACTAATACATCTTATTTCTGTATTTCAGTAAACACACAGTTCAAACACCACTTCCTCCAGGAACATTCCTGACTAGTCCAGTTCACACTCATCTTTTCTTTCTCTGAATTACCAAGGCATTACAGCATACAATTTAGGAATAAGTAATGTCTCTCCGGATTAAGTTGCATACTACTGTGTTTTCTTCTGAATACATGCCTACCCCTAGGATAGCCTGATCCTAGACTCATCCTCACACCTAGGTGTGGACTACATACACGATACGAATTACCAAATATAGCTGACCCTTAAACAACATGGGGTTGAACTATACAGATCCACTTAGGCATAGACTTTTGACAAAACAGTATTGTAAATGCTTTATCCCTTCTTTCTAATTTTTTAATAACATTTTATTTTCTCTAGCTTACTTCATTATAATCACAAAGTGCATGATATATATAACATTCAAAATATTTGTTACATGTTTATGTTGTTGATAAGCCTTCTCAAAAGTAAGCTATTAGTTAAGTTTTTGGGGAGTCAAAAGTTATTCACAGATTTTTGACTGCATAGGGCTTGGGGCTTACTAAAGATGAAGAAATTAAGGCACAAAGCAGTTAAGATTATCTTGCCTAAGACTTGAGAGGTCTTTCTAACAAAACCAGTTGCAAAGAATATATCTGCGCTCAAAGCTGACAGAGAGTGCATGTTTTCTTCTGTTTTTAATGAATTTCACATATAGAAAGCATGACTTATTTCAAGAGAAAGGGTTCGGATAGAAAAATCACAGATTGTTCAACATCCTACTTAAACTTAAGAAACATAACAAAATGAATAAAAACAAATATACCAAATACAATAAGACATATAAATGAGAGGATTGAGTTTTTATGTTAATTGCCTATGCATATAAAGGCTGAAATACCATGTGCTAATATTTCTTAATGTCACATTTAAACTTCTCAAAAAGTTGGTGGCTTCATTCAAAGACATGTTAGAATAATCAGAATTAAAGGAGAAATTTTTAGTCTGTTTAGAAGCCTGACTTTATAAAACTGACTGTATTCCAATGCATTTATAATCAATATGTGAGTTATCTGTTTTTTAAAGCTAACTCAAAACAAGCATAATGTTTATTTTGGTTACTGTCTATATTTAAAATAATAATATCAATAGTAAATGTGCATAATACATCTTATAGTTTCAAAAGAACATCATATGCATGATCTTATTTATTTATCAAAGTATGATCACCCTTCTATAAATGTAGAAATGGAGTGTCAGAGGTTAAATGTCCCATAGAAAGTCAAGGGTTGATCAGATATGTTTTAAGTCCTACAATGCCTCTTTCTATTAATTAAACTAAGATTTTTAATTAGTTCAAATTTAATGCTTTCTTTTGTCTCTCTTCATCATTAAACCAGATTAGTGAGATGGCACATAATAAGCAGAAAAGTGCATTTGCTTATATACCCTGTAGAGCCCGATCACTTCTTGTTTTTAAAAGAAAAAATTGCCTTAGGAAGACAACAGTTGAATTGCATGACCCTGAGATCAGCAAAGAGCTCTACATTAGCTGTTAAAACCGTCTCATTAAATAATAAACACTTAAGTTTAATTTAGATCTTTAATCACACTAAAGGGCACCATAAACTTGCACATAAGATTACTAAATCAAGATGAGCAATGAAATCCAATTTAGTCTTCATTGGCACATCTAATAAAACCATTTACATTAGCTAAACTTTTCAGGAGTGGCTGAGTGTTAGAGATTCTCAGCTCTGTACTGAGAATTACATTTTCTAGCTGGGCTTTTTCAGCTGTGGTACACTTAAACTCTGAATCACGCTTTCCAATTTCCCACTAAGTAGTTCTCCCAACAACCCCAGACCAATCTGTTACCACAAAATGAGGAAGAGGGTTGAGGATGGGAAACATTAGCATATACTATTCAGAAATAAACAAGACAAGACATTCTAAAACATTCTAAATATTTCTAAATATTTTACTTAGAAATGTACAATGTTTTATTTAGAGCTAGGCTACTAAAACAGTTTAAAAGTTCAGTAATAGTTCAGGGGCACCTGGGCAGCTCAGTTGGTTGAGCATCTGACTTCTGATTTTGGTTCAGGTCATGATCTCACAGCTTTGTAAGTTAGAGCCCCGGGTCAGTCTCAACACAGAGGTTGCTTTAGAGTGTCCCTCTCTGTCTCCATCTCCCCCACTTGCCGTCTCTCTGCCTCTCTCAAAATAAATACATAAACCTAAAAAGTAAAAAGTTCGATGGTCCATATACCAAAACAAATTCTTAACATGCCAAAGATTTAAATGTAAAAACTGGATTCATACAAGTACTAGACAAAAAAAATAGGTAAATATTTTAATTGTTTAATTTGGGGATGGGGAAGGACTTTATGAGGACGGTTCATAAGGAAGTAGTAATGAAGGAGTCTGACTATGAGTAACAGATGTGATCCTTTCTCATTGTTGTAGTTCCATTATTAAGCAGAACCCCTAGCACTTAGTAAAGTATCAAACCATAAATACCCACTGTTACAAAAAAAATTAATAGAAAAATATTGTAATCCATATACCACCCAAAAGATTCATGTCCTTAATTTATAAAACATTCTTAGCAATCAATAAAAATTGATTACTTTTTTGGGTTCACACACTTTCACTCCTACTATAATAACCTTCTTTTAAAGCTAAAACAATATACTTCTATAATAAATTTTTTTCTGCTAATGCTGTAAATATTTTAGAACACTTTTTTATTTATCTTTTTTTAGAACATTTTTTTAAATACATCATCACAATCTTAGAATTTTATGCTTTGAGCTTTGGGGGGACCTGGGTGGCTCAGTCAGTTGAGCAGCCAATTCTATTTCACCTCAGGTCATGATCCCAGTCCTTGTGGGATCGAGCTCTGTGTTGGGCTCCATGCTGAGTGTGGAGCCTTTTTAAGATTCTCTCTCACTCTCTCTCTCCTTCTGCCCCTCTCCGCCACTCCCTCTCTCGCTTTCAAAAAAGAAAAACCTAAAAATAAATAAATAATTTTTTAAAATAGAACTGTATACTCTGGACTCTTAATTAATATTTTAGAAAATGTATGTAATATTTGAGATCATGTAGTTTGTATAACATCTGACATAGGAAAATATAGGTCTATGAAAAACAATATAAAACAATTTGCTCTTTAAATTTAAAATTAAGGAGCATATTTATGATTTATAGTTACTTTTCTACTGATATTTAAAAAGCCCCAGATATATATGTTTCACTACACATCTCAAACCAAGCTTTTCATATTTTTATAGTTTCCAATGCAAATAGTTTCCCTGTTGAATATGGCTTTCTCCCCCAGTTTATCAGAGGGCGCCATGTAGTTGATCCTGTTGATCCCATTTTTGGCCTTTATTCATATGACCTGGCACAGAGACTACCTTTTGGTCTTTTTAATACTGTTCCAAACTACCATGAAAGATTTTCTCTTAAAGGTTCTTTGTTTTAATTATTATTGCCCACCATTCATTAATTCCCCCTGGAGATTTCCCATGGTTTAAAGGTACCAATGCCATAGACTTATCAAAGATGTCATTATTCTAAAGTATTTGCTTTTTATCTCTGTCATTTGGCTTCCAGTTCTGGCTGATTTCTCTCATTATGGCTTGTTATTCAAAATGAACACATGGAGTTTTTGTGACTACTCTCTGAAATCAGAAAGAAGAAACAATGTTCCTAATTAAGATATATACATGATTTCTCTATGTTAAATCTAAAAATTCAAGCATCTTCCTTTTGAGTATTCATTTTACATAATTCCAAGAATGATATAGTCACCAAGTCAGTTACATCAAAAAGTGACACAATAGAATAATTTGTCAACCCTAAGCAAAAAATTCTTGAAGTTCTCCATTTCTTTCCACATAAATTATAAAATAGATCCCCAACTCCATTTCAAGGACTCCCTATGACACTGAAATCCACAAGAGATAAAGAGGAGGAATCTAACAGGGACCGTCTTCTATTGCCTTGTGTACTTTTCTAATAGGAACCATATCTTTGGGTTTAATGGAACTTCTACAATTTGAAAAGTTCATCTACAGAAAGTGGGTGATTTTTCTATGAAATATTATATGTAAATGTTATTTATATATAAAGTCACCTCAAGGTGTCTCTGATAACATTGTATAAATGCCTCCTTTTTAAATATATATATATATATATATATACCTTTAGTTATTAGGGCACTTTCACAGGGAATCCCAGAACAGATTCTTATTATTTCAGGCTTTGGGTCCCCAAGATTTCCCAGGATTGTGTTTATGGCCATATTACTAAGGCCCAAACCAGAATGGCTTTTAAAAATAAAAGGAAAAATAATTTCTATAGAGTGCATACAAAGGCCACAGAAAACCATATAATCATAAAAATTCTTAAAAGCAAGTAGAGATATGGTAGTAGTGAAATACATTATAGTTCAAGGTTACTTCAAGGAAAGCCCTATTTCTCCTATAAGTATCTACTTTATTCACCCAGCTAAATGACATCTGAACCTCTAAAAAGCATACTCGTTCCTTTGTTATAACTTGATAAAATATCAATATCCCTTACCATACTGCAAAATTTTATCAATCATTTTATCTTTAATGTGAAGGAGCTCCAGAACTATTCCTAAGAGCAAATTTTAATAAGAAAGTAGGAATTTAAAGAGGCGTGGGGGAGTAGAGACTGAGTCTAAAGCAGCTTGAACAATTCCAAGCTATTAATAATGAACTCTCATAGAACAGAGTTGAGTCCACTTGTTTGTCAGGAACTAACAATACAATCAGAATTTCTTTAATTAACTTCCTTGTAGAATAAATAATAAAATCTGCTAATTTGAATGTATATTTTTAAAGTTGAATAGTAACTGCAGCAATTATTTAGGATGTAGGTAAGCAAAAGACTTATTTTTTTGAAGATTATTTTACCAATGACATTAGAATTGCTGGTGCATGGTGGTCATGAAAAGCATACCAACTTTTAGCCAATTTTATTATTTTTGAATTATCGAGAGACAATATATACCTTTATAGCACACATCCATAGTGGTCTACTCCCACAGCCCTATTCTTGAAGTTCAAATTTTGTAGTTTATCATTAGTTTTATACCTCTCATAGAAAGTACAGATTGCAGGGAACCTGGGTAGCTCAGCCAGCTGAGGATCCAACTTTGGCTCAGGTCATGATCTCAGGGTTCATGACTATGAGCCCCACATCGGACTCGCTGCAATTAGTGCAGAGTCCACTCTTCAGATCTTCTCGTGTCCCACTCTCTCTGCCCCCTCTGCAGATGTACTCTCACTCTTAAAAATAAACCTTAAAAAAAAATACAAATTGCAGGGCACTTCCAGGGAAGATGGTGGAGAACACTACAGTTACCTCATCCAACAGATACAACTAGATAACACTCATAGTGCAAATAACCCAGAAAACAACACAAAGACTAGGAGAACTAACTCCAAAACTAAATGTAGATAAAAGACCCACATCAAAAGGAGTACAAAGCGACAGATGCAGTGGGGAGCCAACCCCCACCAGTCTAGCTGGAGGGAGGAACTATCTGGAGGGAGGGAGCTGCAGGTGCAGAAAGGGGTCAGAAACAAGTCTGTTTTGGTCACACTGGGGAGCCTACACAGGGAAGATGAATCCCCATAGCATTTGGCTGTGAATCACAGGAGCAAAATTTCCAGAGTTCTTACAACCAGCAGAAATTAAAGCCTGGAATATTAAAAATCAGTGGATTGGCTCTGGGAGAGCCCAGAGGGAAATAGGAAGCTGAATTCCTGCCCATAAAGGGACAGCACAACAAGCAGCAATTTGAGAAAAATGCCTGAAGCACACAGAAGGAAGAGTTAATTAATAATTTCAAGGTTAACTGAGGAACTTCTCCAAGAACAAAGGATCTGGCAGGCACCATTTCATTCCCCCACCTCACCGCACTGGCCAGTATAATCACACTGTCACCTGTGGAGTCCAGTGCAGTGCTGGCATTCACTACCTAATTTGCTTACACCATGCCCCACACCCTTCAGGTGGACTTGCCTCAGTCCTGACTCTGTGGGTCCTCTCCAACAGAAGACTAGTACAAACCTTGCCAACACTGCATCTCCTGAATTTCTATCTCCTGATCTCCTGTGGACAACACAGGCACCTTGTTAAAAACCGCAACTTTGCCCACACAGGCTTCACAGAGTGGCCCCAGCTTGCTGGACCTCTGCAGTGGACCATTCCCCCTGCTGAGGATCAGTGCCATTTTGTTAAAAATGGTTGCCTGCCTACTACTTTCTGTTTTGTTTTTTTTTTTAAGTTGTGACATGCATAAATCATATGTCAGGACTTCTTCTTTTATTTTAGAGAAAGAAAGAAAGCATGAGCATGAGTTAGGGGAGAGGAGCAATTGGAAAGAGACTCCTTTTTTAATTTTTTTAATGATTTCTTTATTCTTGAGAGAGAGAAAGAGACAGCTTGAGCAGGGGAAGGACAGAAGGAGGGGAAGACACAGAATCTGAAGACATGCTCCAGGCCTGAAGTGGGGCTCGAACCCATGAACCGTGAGATCATTACATGAGCTGAAGCCGGATGCTCAACCAACTGAGCCACCCAGCTGCGCCTCCTGCCTACTACTTTCAAGAGCAAGAGACATAAATCACTTTCCTAATACACAGAAACAGACACATAAAGTTAGGCAAAATGAGGAGGGAGAGGAGTATGTTCCAAATGAAAGAACAGAACAAAAATCATAGCAAGAGGCCTAAGAGGTCAGCAAGAGGTCAGTGGTGCAGACAGCTCAGAGCCTGGAGCCTGCTTCAAATTCTGTCTCCCTCTATCTCAGCCCCTCCCTGGCTCACACTGACTCTCTCAAACGTAAATAATAAAACATTAAAAACTGTTTAAACAAAGAATGAATCAGAGATGAAGAACACAATAATTGAAATTAAAAATAAAATTGATGGAATAAACAAGAGGCTAGAAGAATCAGAAGAATGAATTAATGACATGGAAGACAGAATTGGAAAGTAATCACACTGAGCAAGTGAGAGAAAAAAATATGCAAAATAAGAATGGACTTAGGGAATGCAGTGATTCTATCAAGTGTAATCAGATTCATGTTATAGGGACCCCAGAAAAAGAAAAGAGAGAGGAAGAGGGTGCAGAAAATGTATTTGAAGAAATAGTAGCTGAAAATTTACTTAATCTGAGGAAGGAAACATATCCAGATCCAGGAAGCACAGAGGGCCCCCAACAAAATCAACTCAAGGAAGTCCACACCAACCCCACTAGTAATTAAAATGGAAAAAGCAGTGATAAAGAAAAAAAAAAACATTTTTAAAGCAACAGCAAGGACCTGGGTGGCTCATTGGTTAAGCATCTGACTTTGGCTCAGGTCATGATCTCACATTTCGTGGGTTCAAGGCCCACATCAGGCTCTGTGCTGACAGCTCAGAGCCTGGAGCCTGCTTTGGATTCTGTCTGTCTGTCTGTCTCTCTTTCTCTCTCTCTCCTCCCCCATTCATGCTCAGTCTCTCTCTGTCTCTCAAAAATAAATAAAAGTTAAAAAAAATTTTAAGAGAAAAAAGCAATAGCAAAGAAGACAGTTACATATGAGGAAAACCTCATAAGGCTATCAAGGGCCAGAAGACAGTGGCATGATATATTCAATGTGATGAATTGAAAAAATATGCAACCAAGAATTCTTTATCCAGCAGGGTTGTCATTCAAAATAGAAGGATAGAGTCCTCCAAACATAAACTAAAGGAGTTCTTGACCAATAAACCAGCCCTGCAAGAAATCTTAAGGGGAACTCTCTGAGGAGAGAAAAGATGAAACAAAACAAAAAAGACCAAAAGCAACAAAGAATAGAAAGGAGCATAGACCATCACTAGAAACTCCAACTCCACAGGCAACAAAATGGCAATAAATTCGTATCTTTCAGTAATCACTCTAAATGTCAATGGACCAAACACTCCAATCAAAAGACACAGAATATCAGAATGGATGAGAAGATAAAATCTACTTATATGCTATTTACAAGAGACCCATTGAATTCAGAACATTGCATCCTAAAGCAGCAGAATACACATTCTTCTTGAGTGCACATGGAATAGTCTCCAGAATAGATCACATACTGGAACACAAATTAGCCATCAATAGGTACAAAAAGATCAAAATCATACAATGCATATTTTCAGAATGCAGCACTATGAAACTTGAAATCAACCACAAGAAAAATTTGGAAGGACCACAGATACTTAGAGATTAAAGAACATCCTACTAAAGAATGAACGGGTTAGCCAAGAAGTTAAAGAGGAAATTAAAAAGGGCATGAAAGCCAATATAAATGATAACACAACAGCCCAAAACCTCTGGGATGCAGGAAAAGCACTCATAAAAGGGCTTTAGAGAGAGCAATGCAGGCCTTCCTAAAGAAGGAAGAAAGGTTTAAGATACACAACCTAACCTTACACCTTAAAGAGCTGGAAAAAGAACAATAAATAAAGCCAAAAAAAGGTAGAAGAAGGGAAATAACAAAGATTAGAGCATAAATCAATAGTATTGAAATCAAGAAAACAGTAGAATAGATCAATGAAACCAGGAGCTGGTTCTTTAGAAGAATTTAAAAAAATTGATAACCCCCCAGCCAGAGTGATAAAAAAGAAGAAGAAAAGGACCCAAATAAATAAAGTCAAGAATGAAAAAGGAGAGATCACAAACAACATTGCAGAAATACTAACAATAGTAAGATAATAATATGAGCAATTATATATCAATAAGTTGGAAAATCTGGAAGAAATGGTCTGATTCCTAGAAACATAAACTACAAAAACTGAAACAGGAAGAAATAGAAAATTTGAATGGACCCATAACCAGTAAAGAAACTGAATTAGTAATCAAAAATCTCCCAAAATACAAGAGTCCAGGGCTGGATGGCTTTCCAGGGGATTTCTACCAAACATTTTAAGAAGAGTTAACACCTATTCTTTTGAAGATGTTCCAAAAAACTTGAAATGGAAGGAAAATTTCCAAACTCATTCTAAGAGGCCAGCATTACCCTGATTCCAAAACCAGACAAAGATCCCACTAAAAAGGAGAACTACAGACCAATCTCCCTGATGAAGATGGATGCAAAAATTCCCAACAAGATACTAGCCAAATGGATTCCACAACATATTAAAATAATTATTCACCATGATCACGTCAGATATATTCCTGAGACACAGGGCTGGTTCAATATATGCAATTCAATCAATGTGAGATATCACATTAATAAAAGAAGACTAAGAACCATATGATCCTCTCAATAGATGCAAAGAAAGCATTTAACAAAATACAGCATCCTTTCTTGATTAAAAACCCTCAAAAAAGTAGGGATAGAAGGATTATACCTCAAAATCACAAAAGCCATATATAAAAGACCCAACACTACTATCATGGGGAAAAACAGACCTCTCCCCCTAAGATCAGAAACATGACAAGAATGTCCACTGTCACCACTGATATTCAACATAATGCTGGAAGTCCTAGCCTCAGCAATCAGACAACACAATGAAATAAAAGGATTCCAAATCAACAAGGAGGAAGTCAAACGTTCACTCTTTGTAGACCACATGATGCTCTATTTGGAAAATCCAAAAGATTCCACCAAAAAACTGCTAGAACTGATCCATGAATTCAGCAAAGTCACAGGATATAAACTCAATGCACAGATATTGGCTGCATTTCTACACCAATAATGAAGCAGCAGAAAGAGAAATCAAGGAACTGATCCCATTTTCAATTGCCTCAAAAGCCATAAAATACCTAGGAATAAATCTAATCAAAGAGGTAAAAAATCTATACATTGAAAATTATAGAAAGCTTGCAAAAGAAATTGAGGAAGAAACAAACAATAGACAAACATTCCATGCTCATGGATTGGAAGAACAAATATTGTTGACATTAAAAAAAATGTCAATACTATCCAAAGCAGTCTACATATTCAATGTAACACTGTACTGTATGCTAACTAACTTGGATATAAATTTTAAAAAATAATTAGAAGACAAATAAACTAAAATTTTATAGACAAACAGAAACTAAAGGAGATAATGAGCACTAAACTAGCTCCACAAGAAATATTAAAGGGTAATCTCTGAGTTGAAAGGAAAAACCATAATGGGAGTATGAAAAGTAGTTAACACAAAATCAGTAAAATTAAGTATACCTGTAAAAATCAGTCAAGGTATTCACAAAATAAAAGGATGTAAAATATGACACCATATTCCTAAAATGTGGGTGAGAGAAGAATGGGTTCAAACTTAAGCAATCAACTTCATATAGACTGCTACATGCAGAAGATGTTATGTGCAAACGTATTGGCAACCACAAATCAAAAACCAGTAACAGATATGCAAAGAATGAAAATAAAGGAATTGAAGATTATCACTAAAAAAGCTATAAAAGCAAAAAAGAGAGCAAGAGAAGACAGGATCAAAGGAAAACTACAAAACAATCATAAAACAAGTGTCAAAATGCCAATAAATACATATCAATAATTCCTTTTGTTTTCCAAACAAAAGGTCTCATACATTTATTACTGAGCCAACCTACCGGTGTAGAAGCATAGTAACAGAGGAAAATCATTTCCCCAATAAAACATGTCTATAGTTCAGGTAGTAGTATTGTTTACTTAGTGATAGGATATGAGCACATAACCTTCATGCAACATAAATATGTGTGCCATTTCATGCGTGATCCCTTCTGAACCCAGTTTGGTTCTTTTCCAATGCTTCCTCTTGGAGTTGTATCTTATTTTATTACCATTTTTTATCTAAATTCACTAGGGAATGGGATGATTCTGCTTTTGTTTCTTGGCCAAGAATCTCTTGATCTTGAAAATCTTGTGAGAAGGCATAGCAAGGAACAGTCAACCAGATACACCACAATGGCAAAGAAAAGAAGAGAATAATTACTTTATATGTAAATGGACTAAATGCTCCAATCAATAACATAGGGTGGCAGACTGGATTAAAAAACAAGTCCCATCTCTATGTTGCCTACAAGATACTTGCAGACTGAAAGTGAGGGGACAGAGAAACATTTATCATGCAAATGGATGTCAAAAGAAAGCCAAAGCAGCAATGCTTATATGAGACAAAATATAATTTAAAACAAAGACAGTAACAAGAGACAAAGGACAGAAAGACACTATATAGTAATACAGAGGATAATCCAACAAGAAGATACAACAATTGTAAATATTTAAGCACCCAAATATTTAACAAAAACAATTAATAACAAATCTAAAAGAACTAATTGACAGTAATACACTCATAGTAGAGGACTTTAACACCCCCATTTACAATGATGGACAGGTCACCCAGACAAGCAACAACAGTGGCCTTGAATGACACACTAGACCAGATAAATTTAACAGATATGTTCAGAACATTCCATCCTAAACCAGCATATCACACATCCTTTTCTAGTACACACAAAACATTCTCCAGAAGAGATCACATATTAGGCCACAAAAGTATTAGCAAACTCAAAAGGATTCAAGTCATCCCATACATCTTTACTGACCACAATGGTATGAGACTAGAAATCCATCACATAAATAAATAAATAAATAAATAAATAAATAAATAAATAAATAAATCCAGAAAGACCACAAATACATGGAGGTTAAATAACATGGTACTAAATAATGACTGGCCAACCAAAAATAAGAGAAGAAATAAAAATTCACATGGAAATAAATGAAATGGAAATATAATGGTCCAAAATATTTGGAAGACAGCAAACGTGGTTCTGAGAGGAAGTTTATAGCAATATAGGTCTACCTCAAGAAGCAAGAAAAATCTCAAATAAACAATCTAATCTTACACCTAAAGGAGCTAGAAAAAGAACAAACAAAACCTTAAAACAACAGAAAGAAGAAAACAATAAGGATTAGAACAGAAATAGATGATATAGAAACTAGAAAAACAATAGAACAGATCAATGAAACCAAGAACTGATTCTTTAACAGATCAACAAAATTGATAAAACTCTACATAGACTCCTTGAAGAAGGAGGAGGAGGAAAGGAGGAGGAAAAAAAGAGAAGAAGAAGAAGAAGAAGAAGAAGAAGAAGAAGAAGAAGAAGAAGAAGAAGAAGAAGATGATGACAGCAGCAGCAGCAGCAGCTTGAGAGAGAGAGAGGGAGAGGGAGAGAAGACTCAAATGAACAAAATCACAAATAAAAGAGGAGAAATAACAACCGGCACCAAAGAAATAAACAATCATAAGATAATATTATGAAATATTATAGGTCAATAAATTGGACAACTCAGAAGAACTGGATAAATTCCTAAAAGCATATAACCTACCACAACTGAATGAGGAAGAAATAGAAAATTTGAACAGACCAATTACCAGCACTGAAATTCAATCACCAATCCAAACCATCCCAAAGAAGTCCAGGACCAGATGGCCTCACAGGTGAATTCTACAAAACATTTAAAGAAGAGTTAACACCTATTCTTCTCAAATTATTACAAAAAATAGACGAGAAGAGAATACTTCCAAATTCCAAATTCATTCTATAAGGCTAGCATTACTCTGATACCAAAACCAAGTAAAGGCACCACAAATAAGGAGAACTAGAGGCCAACATCTCTGATGAATACAGACGCAAAATTCCTCAACAAAATACTAGCAAACCAAACCCAACAATGCATTAAAAAAAACCATTCACCAAAATTTATTCCCAGATGCAAAGGTAGTTCAATATTTGCAAATCAATCAATGTAATATATCACATCAGCAAGAGAAATAATATAAATCATATGACCATTTCAATAGATGCAGAAAAAGCATTTGATAAAGTACAACATCCCTTCATCATAAAAACCTTCAACAAAGTAGGTTCAGTGGGAACATACCACCATATAATAAAGGCTTTCTATGAAAAACCCAGAGCCAGCATCCTACTCGATGGTGAAAAAAATTGAAGGAACAGGACAAGGATATCTACTCTCACCACCTTTATTCAACAAAGTACTGGAACTCCTAGTCACAGCAATTAGACAAAAGAAAGAAATTAAAGGAATCCAAATTGTAAGGAACAAATAAACCTTTCATTCTTTGCACATGACATTATACTATATATTTTAAAAAACCCTAAGAATCCACAATAAAACTACTAAAACTCACCTGTGGATTCAGTAAAATTATAGGATACAAAATCAATGTACAGAAATCTGTTGCATTTCTATACTCTATCAATGAAGCAGCAGAAAGAGAAATTAAGAAAACAATCCCATACAATTGCACCAAAAATAGTAAAATACCTAGGAATAAACTTTTTTTAATATTTATTTATTTTTTTGAGAAAGTACAAGTAGGGGAGGGACAGAGAGAGGGAGACAGAGGATCTGAAGCAGGCTCTGCGCTGACAGGCTGACAGCAGTAATCCTGATGTGGGGTTTGAACTCCCAAACTGTGAGATGATGACCTGAGTTGAAGTCAGGCATTAAACTGACTGAGCTACCCAAGTGCCCCAAGAATAAACTTAACTAAAGAGGCAAAAAACTTGTACTCTGACAACTGTAAAACACTGATGAAAGAAATTGAAGATGACACAGAGAAATAAAAAGACATGCCATATTCATGGATTAAAAGTACAAATAATGTTAAAATGTCTATACTATCCAAAGCAACATACACATTCAAAGCAATCCCTATCAAAATACCAACATCATTTTTCACAGAACTAGAACAAACCATCCTAAAATTTACATGGAATCACAAAAGACCCCAAATTTCAAAAGCAATTTTGAAAAAGAAAAGCAAAGATGGAATCATCACAATTCCAGACTTCAAATTATATTACAAAGCCGCAATAATCAAAACAGTATGCTACCGACACAAAAGAAGACACCTAGAACAACAGAACAGAATAGAAAACTCAGAAATAAAGCTAAAGTTACATGGTCAATTACTCTTCAACAAAACAGGAAAGTACATCCAATGGGTAAAAGACAGTCTCATCAACAAATAGTGCTAGGAAAACTGGACAGCTAATGCAAATGCATGAAACTGGACCACTGTCTTATACCAAACACAAAAATAAACTCTAAATGGATTAAAGACCTAAATATGAGAACTGAAACCATAAAAATCCTAGAAAAGAACACAGGAAATAACTTCTCTGACATCAGCCATGGCAACTTCTTTCCAGATATGTGTCCCGTGGCAAGGGAAATAAAAGCAAAAATAAGCTATTAGGACTACATCAAAATAAAAAGCTTCTGCACAGAGAAGGACATAATCAACCAACCAAAAGGCAACCTATAGAATGGGAGAAGATATTTACAAATGACATATCTGATAAAAGGTTAATATCCAAAATATGTAAAGAACTTACACAACTCAACACCCTAAAAACAAATAATCCAATTTAAAAATGGGCACAAGACAGGAACAGACATTAACATCTCCAAAACAGACATCCAGATGGCCAAAAGATACATGAAAAGATGCTCAACATCACTTATCATCAGGGAAATGCAAATCAAAACTACAATGAGATGTCACTTTACACCTGTCAGAATGGCTAAAATTAAAAACACAAGAAACAAGTGTTGGTGAAGATGTGGAGAAAAAGGAACTCTCTTGCACTGTTTAGGAAAAAAGAAAACTGGTTCAGCCACTGTGGAAAACAGTATGGAAGTTCCTCAAAAAGTTAAAAATAAAACTAATATGATCCAGTAGTCACATTACCAGGTATTTACTCAAAAAATAAAGAAACACAAATTCAAAGGGATACATGCACCTCAGTATTTACTGCAGCATTATTTACAACAGTCAAATTTTGGAAACAGCCCAAGCATCCTTTAATAAATGAATTGATAAAGAAAATGTGATATATATTGAATATATACACACACACACACAATGGAATATTATTCAGCCACAAAAAAAGATCCATGTCATTGCAAAGATGGAGCTAGAGAGTATAATGTTAAGCAAAATAAGTCAGAGAAAAATATGATTTCACTCATATGTAGAATTTAAGAAACAAAACAAGCAAAGAGGGGGGAAAAAAAGAATAGAAAGACAGAGAGGCAAACCAAGAAACAGACTCTTAACTATAGAGATCAAACTGATGGCTACCAGAGGGGAAATGGGTGGGGGATGGGTGAAATAGAGCACACTTATCATGATGAGCACTAAGTAATGTACAGAACTGTTGAATCACTGTATTGTACACCTGAAACTAAAATAACACCATATGTTAACTATACTAAAATTTAAATTTAAAACTTATATACAAAAAAAGGGACAAATTGCAATTTAGGTAAAGAAAATAAGTGGACTTCCATATTAGCCATTGATATACCAGGGCAAGCCTAGTATAGCTATGCTAAGATGGTTGGTAAAGAAAATTCTTAGAAGCCAGAATTTGGGCCAAAACTCCATGAGTATTCTATTGACCATGTACAGCACATGAATAATATGAATTTGTTCCAAGAAGATATGATCACGATTGTGCTTTTGGCAATAATACTCTTGCAAGTATTTCAGAGACTATACATTATATTTTCTTGATATGACCAAAGAGGAAATCTCTTGCTGAAACACATGTAAATTTAATCTCACAACCAGGCTAATGGTACTACCACCATCTAATGTGAAAACAATTTAATTTAGGCAAAATATAAAAGTTAAGTAAAACAACAGAAGATTCTCAAAGAACATATCATGGTCTTTGACAGAATAAAAACTTTAATTTTAAGCTTTCTAGAGTATTTTGTATGAATTTGTGCTTGCTACTAACAATTTTGGGAAAAGCTGATTAGAAAAGCCAATCAAATCTAAATTTAGCTTGTAATAAGAACTTTATAAAAAGAAGTAACATTTTTTTTGCTTTTGGAGAAAATATTTCTTTTATAAATCAAAACAAACAGCATATTAGTATGCAACAAAAGTGACATTCCAATAAAATATAAAGAAAGTAGAAGAGAAACATTTGTATGACTAGCAAAAAATGAAGATTTCCATGTATAAAATTCCAACACCAATTTCTAGAGACTGTTTTCTGGGTCTTATAAATGAAAGCACAAGTTTCATTCTTTATAATATTCCAACATGAAAAATATGTAAAGAAGATTTTAAAATGTTGTATGGCTCTAGATATTGATTTAAGGGATGATGAAATTACAATGTAAGTGGTAGTGATTTATATGATAATGTTAAAATATTTTCTGCGATAAAGATAACATGCATGGACACATTACAATACTTGAGCATGTTATGTATAAAACATGGGTCATTTCTAAATGTTTTAAGAATTTCAACTGCAACTGCCTGAGCAAAGGATCCACTTAGTAAATTACGTAGAACCAGAAAATGAAAGCCAATGGTTAATAAAAGGAAAAAATAAATAAAATAGTAGTTTCTGTGAATTGGGATAATAAAAGGTAGGGCTATTCTACAAAAAGACTCAAAGGCACACAGCTCTCTGGCCCAGAAGGTCTTTTCCTCATTCTTGGGGTTGTTTCTGCTTCCATGCATTCACCAGACTCCTGTGTGTATATACTGAATATCTGCTGTATCCTATATAGAATCCTAACACTGATTATACATGATGACCTCTAGAAGCTCACAGACAACTGGCGAAGACAGACAGAAGGGACACACAACAGCATTACAGAAAGCCCCATAATGGACATAAGTATAAGAAATGTGGAACGCAGGGACACCTGGCTGGCTCAGTCGATTAAGCATATGACTTTGGCTCAGGTCATGATCTCACAGTTTGTAGGCTCAAGCCCCACACTGGGCTCTCTGCTGACAGTGCAGAGCCTGCTTCAGATCCTCTCTCCGTCTTTCTCTGCCACTGCCCAAATTACTCTCTGTCTATCAAAAATAAACCTTTTTTTAATGGTTGAAAGGTCTTTACAGAGGAGAAGAAGAAGGAAGAGGAAGAAGAAGGAAGAAGAGGAAGGACAAGGACAAGAAGGAAGAAGAAGTTTGGAATGCTAAGGAGGCACTCCTCAAACAAACTGAATGGCTAACAGAAGGTTACCTGAAGTCCCTTGATTTCAATCTTAAATGATGAGTGAGAGTTAGCCAAGTCAAAGAGAGGAATAGGATGTTTAAATTAAAGAGGATGTACAATCACACTAAAGCAAGAAAGATGATGGTACATGTCCTTTGATATGGCTGACACTTAGGAGTATGTGGGGAAGTGACAAGGGATGAGTCATGTTTATACAGTCAAGGAGATCAAAACTGGACTTCATCCTGAAGGTTGAGAGGAAATGCAAACAGGAAACACTGATTTTAAACAAAGAAGTGTCAAGCTAAGATTAGTTTTGGAATTTTCCCTTCAAGACAGGGTTCAAGATGGCAACATAGGAAGAACCAGAACTTGCCTCCTTCCATAGACACAACAAAATTACACCTACATATGAAAGAATTTTCTTATGAAAAGGACCTGAGAACTAGATAAACAGAACTTTTACATCAAAAGACAAAAGAGATGCATGAAGAAGAGTATGAGAGTTAGAGGCAGAGCCTTGCCAGAACCCACCCCAGCCACAGTGACCCCACAAGTGAGTGGGATCCCAAAAATATGCTCACTCTAGGAATGAAGGGATTGTGCCCCACACCAGTGACCCCAACCCCAAGGGCAGGCATGAGAAAGACAAGCCCCAAAACATCCTGTTTTGAAAATCTATGGGGAATAAAACCAGGAGAATCTTAGAACTGTAGAGAACAGAGATCCCACTCTTCCAGGACTCATGAGTAAACTAACTCTGAGATCTAACACAAAGGTAACATATTGAAAAACCCCTAGACCATAATAAGAGAAACACACCTATGGTTTTAATTTTTTCTATTTTTTTTAATGTTTATTTATTTTTGCAAGAGAGAGACACAGAGCACAAGTGGGGGATGGTCAGAGAGAAGGGGAGACACAGAATCACAAGCAGGCTCCAGGCTCTGAGCTCCATGAACTGTGAGATCATGACCTGGGCTGAAGTTAGCCACTTAACCAACTGAGCCACCCAGGCACCCCATCTACTGGCTTTAAAGTGGACGCCAAAGAGACAGGCACCTGCAGGGACTTTATTTGGGACTGAAATATTGGAGGATGCCAATTTTGCAATCTCATCCTAATTTTTGGTGACAATGACACATATATATGTACATGTGTACATATACTTATGTATATTATATAAAATACTATTCAGTCATAAAAAAATGAAATCTGGTCATTTGTGACAACATGGATGGACCTAGAGAATATGATGCCAAGTGAAGTAAGTCAGAGAAAGACAAATACCATATATTTCACTTATATATGGAACTTAAAAACAAAACAAACAAACAAAACAAAACAGAAATACACTCATGATACAGAGAACAAACCAGAGGTTGCCAGAGGGTGAGGAAGATGGGTGATATGCAAAATAGGTAAAGAGAATTAAGGGGTACAAACTTCCAGTTATGAAACCAGAGGTGTGATATACAGTATATGGGAATATAGCCAATAATACTATAAAAACTGTATAATGACAGATGGTAACTAGATCTATCATGATGATCATTTTGAAATGTATAAAAATATTAAATCATTATCTTATACATATGTAACTAATATCTTTTATGTCAATTATAATTCAATTAAAAAAATAATTTTCACTCCAAAAGTACCAAGGATAAAGGATCTTTGGAAAGGGGGGGGAAAATTGCAATCAACTAGTTGAGAAATGCTTCCCCAAACTGAGGTAATAGAATTGGAGACCATGAAGGTGGTAAGCTAATGTTTAAGAGAAAGAAGCAATATGGGGTGCCTGGGAGGCTCAGTTGGTTCAGCATCTGACTCTTGACTTCAGCTTAGGTCATGAGGTCGTGAGATCAAGCCCAGCACATGAGATCATGACCCATGTCGAGCTCTGTGCTTACAATTCAGAGCCTGCTTAGGATCTTCTCTCTCTCTCTGCCCCGTCCCACTTGCATGTGATCTCTCTCTCATTCTCTCTCTCAAAATAAATATATTAAAAAGAGAGAGAGAGAGAGGTGCCTGGGTGGCTCAATCACTTAAGCATTCGACTTTGGCCCATGTCATGATATCGTGGTTTTTAAGTTTGAGCCCCATATCAGGCTTTGTGCTGACAGTTCAGAGCCTGGAGCCTGCTTCTGATTCTGTGTCTCCCTCTCTCTCTGCCCCTGCCCCGCTCACACTCTGTCTCTCTCTCTGTCTCTCTCTCTGTCTGTCTCTGTCTCTGTCTCTCTCTCTCTCTCTCTCAAAAATAAAAACTAAATTAAATTAAATATTTTAAAAAGTGAAAAAGAAAAAAATCAATAAATTTTGATAGTTGGTAGTATATAAACCAAAGAAGGTAAATCTAGAATGACTCATTTTTGACTTGAGGGACTGGGTAGGTAGCAGTTCCACTTATTAAAGCAGAGAATAAAGAGAGGTTGGAATTTAATGTATAATAACTTTATTTTAATAGAATCTCATGTTTTATTTTGCCCTTCTTTTCCAACTGAATTTCCAATATTGCTTCTTTAACTGACTTGATTCAACCATGTGTCCACCAAATCTTTATACTAGGACTCCAAAGGAAGCATCTCAAAATATGTAGAGTGAAATATTGTGGATTTGTGACTCAAGTTGTCAGCAACAGGATTGTCTTAGTTAACAAGAAAAAATAAAAACTTGCTCTTATGTTTCTTTTTCCATAACATATATATTTAGGTGCCAAATAGTCACATTCCTTGTGTGAAAGGATTCTAGGTAAAAATCCTTCAACCAAAATTACTTATTTCTCTGGTACTGTCATAAATGTGCAACTGTTTTGGCAGAATGCTGAATTTTCCAAGCAATAAAGCCAAAAGGTTACTAGATATGAAGATGCCACCTGTTTTTCTTCCTTTATTGATTCTCCTCTTGAAACTAAACAGACATCCTATTCCCTGAAATCTTGCTGTTATCAGTCAGCTCCTTTCATGCCGTACTTTGTACCATATGCTTCCCTAGTAAGTTTAGTCAATCGTTTCAAAGGGCAACATCTATTCCTTTCCCTTCTGCTCAAAATCTTTGCACTCTATAAATTTATATGATAATCCAAGAAAAAATAGTAATCAAAAACCCTCTACACAGGAAACAGGATCATGGCAAGTAAATGAGACTTATCTGTAATTGCACATTAAAACAACCAACAAGAGGAACAAAACTTGAAAAGAGAAAAGGTTAGACAAATATCTGCTAATGATACATCAGAATAAATTCCAATCAATCCTTAAAATTATTTCACATGGAAGACAGTTAAAACTTCTCAAAATGAAGTAATACATCAATAAATCTTAAACATGATATTGAACAAAAGAACAAGCACAAAAATTTACATGCAGTGTAATCACATTTACATAAATTTCAAGAATATATTGTCTAGGAATGCAGGCATAGATGGTTAAACAATAAAAGTAAGGGCAAGTTGATCACAAAAGTCAGTATAGTGATATCCTCTAGCTAAAACAGAGGGAGTATCTGGGCAGAGTGGCTTCTTGAAAGCTGTTGATGTCCCAATTTTTGACCTAGGACATGATACAGCTTTGTAACAATTCATTATACTATACTTTGATGTTTTTCGCATTTGTCCCTATGAGTGTTATGCTTCATAATAGGAAGATATTTTTTTAATTAAACAAATAAAAGAACACAGCATAGATATGCCACTAAGGAACTTTTCTTTATAGGTATCATCAATCTATGAAAAGTTCTTATCTAGCAAGTTGGCAGAAGCATTCAATGTAGTCATTCAGAAAAAGAAATTAGATAAGGCCATGAGCGACAATATACAATAAAACATAATGAGCCAAAAACTTTTCAATCCTTCTGAAAAATATTTCCTGTATGAACTTTTTTTTACAAATAGGAAGCAAGAGCTTGAAACTTTACAAGGTTGTATAATTCTCCAACAGTGAATATGTTGATCTGTTTAATTCTATTACCTCAAAATTGCTAAATCTAAATGTCCCAACCAGAAATCCTCTGAGGGGTACCTGAGTGGTTCAGTCGGCTGAACATCCAACTCTTGATTTTAGCTCAGGTCATGATCTCACAGTTAATGGGATCAAGCCCCTAGGAGAAGCTCTGTCCTGATAGCATGGAACCTGCTTGAGGTTCTTTCTCCCTCTCTCCTGGCCCCTCCCCCACTCAACTCACGGGCACTCTCTTTCTCTCTCTCTTTCTCTCTCTCTCCCTCTGAAAATAGATAAACTTAAACTTAAAAAAATAAATTTCCTCTGAAACAAAATAACTTTTGTTAATTTAATGTTAAAAGACATATAACATTTTACATATTTCCTATAAAATACCGTTATTGCAGATTTAATCCACAATGTATATATGGCTTTAGCATTTTCACTGTGCTCCATATCATTCTATTTACAGTAATATGACCAACAAATCTAGAATTAATTCAGAAAGACTGAATTAATGATTCCAGAAAATTTCAACTGTTGCTATAATAAATAAAATTTAAAATGAATCTTGCAACATAAAGACTGAAAATAATTCTCAGAAAAAACAAAAGCAAACACCAAAGGTTGGACTGGCACTTCACCTTGCCCCTCCACCACCACTCCAAGATTCGCTCAGTACCCATCAATCTAACCTAAATAGAACAGTTAGAAATAAACAAATAAATAAGCAAGAAATGTGATTGGTACATGTCTTCAAGGCAAGAATCAGCACTCTTTCCTACTGTACTCATGTCTTACTAATTCTGCAATTATTTACCAAGTACACATCAATCAGTGAGATCACTTACTCCCAATATTCAGTAAACATGCTTTATTTTAAGAATTAATACCTAGTTTTGTATTTTTCCGGCAAAAGATCAAGTTGTATTTGTCTATTTTAGATCATTCTCTAAAATCACAATCAGCATTATCTGATAGTTACAGTTTATAGAAATCATACCTAATAAAATTAACTAAATCTTCAATCCTACAGCTTGCTAGTCATCAGACCATAGTCAATAAACCAAAGGGCTCATAGCTTCTCACTGAACAAAAGTTCCTTCGGTGTTCATGCATATACATTGCTGCCTACAGTGTTTGGCTACAATTTGCACCAGCCTTCCCCTATCCTGCACCTAAGCCACATATTAAGTGAAAGAAAACAAACTTAAGAGCAATAATATTTCCCCGTAAGTCCAGTGCCTTTCATGAACTCGAATACTCCCTGCTCCAGATCTCCCAAATCCCAAAGACACTGAATAATTTCATGTGAAATAAATGTCAAAGATAAAAGTAACATAGATTGTCTGGGCTAGAAGGCACTTTTAAATCATCAAATCCAATCATCCATCCAGTGTATAATATTCCAGGCTTTGCTTCAATGGAACTTGCAGATTTCCCATTAGTGAGCATATATATAATTACATAGGTTGAGAAAATTTATTTGCAAATGATTGTCAGCATTGAAGACGTGATGGCTGATAAGACTGGTCAGAACTGACATTCACCGACATTGACTGACATTCCTGACATTCATGTTTTACTGATGAGCAGAGCTACTATGCCTAAAGGCAAGAAGTTGCCCCTCACTTCCTATCATTTTTTCCACTACCAGTGTCCAGCCCTGTGGTTCACTGCCTATTTGCCTGTGACCGAATGATAAAGGGAGGTTAGACCCAAACCTTATTTCCAATTTACTGGTTAAGGAAAGGGAAGCTCCTCATAACATTTCTGATCCAAGCCTTGCTCTCCAATCTAGTTTGTTTGAGATATTGGGAGAAAGTAATCAAAGTGATATGGTGTACATTTGTGTAGTAAGCCTTTTGTATACACACCAAAATTAAGAAAAAAAAAAGGCAACATGAGAGGTGAGAGGTACCACAAACCCCGAACATCCATGATTGTGATAGATCTTATTCAAGGTATCAATAATGGGATGATAATGCCCCTGCCCTCAAATAAGGTACACACTACATGAGGTAAAGCATTAGAGCTGATATGAAAAAACTGTATTTTGGATACAGGAGTCAGCCTTCCTCAGAGGAGCTGTGAAATTTTGATAAGAGATAAAGTATCTGATCCAAATCCTGAGAGATGTGTAAATACTCCAGGTGAATGAAAAGAGAAAGGAAAATCTAGGTCAAAGAGACAGGATGAGCAAAGGCAAAGAGCATAAACCAGGAGATGAGTGAAAATGTTTCTTTTTACCTTTACGTGCTACTGCACACGCTCACTTTTTTTTTTTTTTTTTTTTTTTAGTGAGAGAGGGAGAGAAAGGGAGAAAGCATGTGCGAGCAGGCAAGGGGGAGAGGGCAGGGAGAGAGAGAAGCTTGAGCAGGCTCTGTGCACTGCATGCAGCCCCACGCAGGACTAGATCTCATAATTGAGAGATCACGACCTGAGCTGAAATCAAGAGTTGGGCACTTAACCAACTGAGCCACCCAAGCACCCCTGCACACTCTCACTTATAAGAACTGAGGACAAACTGGTGGAATTCTGTTAACAAAACAGACTATAAAGTTACGCACTTAGCGTAAAAACAACTAATAAAAATTACAGGATGGGGATAGTAAGTAGGAGGAAGTTTAAATATGGCAATTTTCTCACTGTTCATATCAGGAGTTACTAGACAGTTAGTAGGAGTTTCGTATCAGGAACATAGCAAACCATTTTCAGGCTATTGAAGGTCCTTTGATCTATTTCTGGAATGTTATACACGCTTGAACCTCTCTTCCCATTACCCTTTTCCTCCAGGCTTCCCACTTCTCAATGCATCCTTCAGTCACAATTTGATAACTGTGAAGTCTTCCTTGATTCGACATGTGGATTAAATGCCAAGAGACACACAACACACTGCCTTCCTATCTGAGAACTTCCTCAAACCAAAATGTATTACTCTGCTCTGGAACTCTCTGTAAGCCATCTCTCCAATGAAGCTCTAAGGTCCATGTGGATTAAATGCCAAGAGACACACAACACACTGCCTTCCTATCTGAGAACTTCCTCAAACCAAAATGTATTACTCTGCTCTGGAACTCTCTGTAAGCCATCTCTCCAATGAAGCTCTAAGGTCCAGTGACCTTAATCTCCTTGCTGCACACCCAGGGACCAACCATAGCTTGGCCCACAGTAGGAACCTAAAAATATTTGTGGACTTAATGTTAATTGTTTAGTTAGATAATTAATGCTCCAAGAAGATACAGGCTTTAGGTAGAGTACTTAATTATATTAATTAATATAAATACAAATACAAATCATATATAGTGTTCTTTTAATAGCCAGAAACTATAAAATCCCCCAATAAAAACTTTTTACCAGAGATGATTTTGATATCAGTGAAATAGACTTAAACAGAACTAGAATATGCATCTTAACAGATAAAAATACTCATTAGTAGGACTCGTTCATAGCTTTGCATATTTGACACCCAGTTGGAGTACACCTGCAAGGTGTTCCAGACGTTCATAGATGGAGTCTGTTCTGATGGGTCAGTGCTACCATCAACCGCCAAATATTTTTAGTATTATCCCTACAGACACATAAATGAAAAATATAGATGAATATTTCTCTCACAGAATGAGTTATGAGTAATGCTATAGAGTGCTTCAAATCCCATCATTGATTTTAATTTCAGCACTTTTCAAAATGTATGCTGTGACTCCTAGGAATTGCAGAGACACGGTTGTGAGGGGGACGAGATCAGCTGTCTTTCTCCCACCCGCAGCCCCTCTCACAGCAGCCCACTCGCTGTGGGACCTCGGCCTCCTGTCCCAATCATCTCCTTCCCAGAGGACTAAAGAACAACACGGCTTCTCTTCCATTCCTTTCCTTATCCGATTAGGAAGCATGCGCCCTGAGCTGCATGAGTGTGAGTGACGTGCACGTGTGTAACAAGAGTTGCTCCGCTCCACAAGGATGGTTACAATCTGGCAGAACTATATAAAGCACTCTTTCAAACATTTACAAATGCAAATAACTATTTTTTTTAGCTTTTTAATGTTTGTTCATTTTTGAGAGAGAGAGATGGAGTGCGAGCAGGGGAGGGGCAGAGAGAGAAGGAGACACAGAATCCGAAGCAGGCTCCAGGCTCTGAGCTGTCAGAGCTGTCAACACAGAGCCCAGTGCGGGGCTCGAATACACAAACTGTGAGATCATGACCCGAGCCGAATTTGGATGCTTAACCTACTGAGCCACCCAGGTGCCCCTACAAATGCAAATAACTATTAACTAGCTATTAATTATGTCTTTACTGTGCTGAATAAGGCTGGCTATGCTCATTCACTATTGGAAACTGTGAAGACACATTTTCTCATTTTGTATCAATCTGTTCTTCTAGCCTACAAAAATCAAACAGAATTAATAATCCTGTGTTATCTAAATTGGAAAGCCTCAATCTATTACATTTCCATACTGAAGACCACAGCCTTAGAGGAGAAAAAAAACTCAGTAAATACAAGTTGAAATGCTATTTATATATTCCATAACAGAAAGAAGAAATGTTCCCATTTGGAGTCCTCGAAAACTGTGAGCCCCCAAGAGTCTTTTAATTTATGGTGTGACAGAAAAACAACCTAGGGCAAGATGACCCTCACATCAGCTGCTAAGTCAGGTTTAAGTTTTTCTTGCTTCATTTTGTTCTTGATAACTTCATCTAGTTATCTACATTTTTATCATATGTATTGAAGTAGACCTTTTTCTGTCTACATACTATACTTTTCCTTTGGTGAATCACTTTCCCCATAGTAACCTTTGGTTCAATGATTCAGGCGAGACTGACCCAACCCTAGGAAGGAATATATTCCCCAAGCCAGGACAATCATAAAGGCCCCCGGGACTTCTGTGAAAGCTTTCTGTAAAGGCAGTCGAGGTTCCTGTAAAATTGACTTAAGGACCACGCAGTCAAAGCTGCAGGCACTATGTTTCTCTCTATACAGAGAGTGTGTGCCTCCGAACGTGACTAACATGGAGAAACACAGATTTGAGAGACGGTGCAGACCGTGTTCTACAGTAAGTCAGTGAGAACTAGTGTCAACTAGACAGAGATGTTTTTTTAGAAAATATCTTGCAAGTGCCACTTTGGAAGTTTTCTTCTCTTGTTGGAGTACAATTTTATGTTTCAGAATTGGAAGATATCACATTAGCCATCCATAGTGACCATGTAAAAATGTAACAAGAAAAGGAAAAATAAATGCCTTCCTAAGAAGAGAGAGAAATGGATTTATCCGAGAAATATAATTCCTACTTAAAGTTTTTTTCTGTGAATTAGCATTAGTAAAACCATGACTTGCTGTCATTCCCTTTCCTTCCTTACCAGTTACGTTGCCATTCTACCCAGAAAATTCTTAGGGCTTCTTGGAGACAGTCTAAACTGAGATGATGCCAAATGTGTGAAACACCGAGCAGTCTAGCAAATTTGAGAGGTAAGCAGCCTGGCAGAGAGCATAGCAAAGTGAAGAGACCAAGAAGTAAAGAACTTTCTTAAACAAGACTTTTATGAGAAAGCACAGAGCCCAGCACAAAATAGATATTCACTATCTAATCTCTATTTTATTTAGTCAGTTTCTGAGGAATCATTCATTTCCTGTGTGTAGATTTATTCTTCCCTGATTGCTTATATTTTATTGCCATTTCTGAAAGGACCTGATGAGCAGGAGGTCTTTGTCCATAAATTCTAGAGTAAATGCCAAAGAGTCTGTTGTGAACCAAGGTCACACACCTGGGAGAGCAGAATTACCTGGGTGGTATACCTTCTGAGGCAGATCTGGGTCTGCCCTCTGTGACACTGTGGACTGTCTGCTGAATCACACACTCCGGGTAAGAGGTGAGAAGACAGCCGATGAGGGCAGACAGAGCACATTGCATAGGGACAGAGGCCCTGGACTCTAGATAGGAAGGAGATCAATCAGCACACCCAAATCTGTAGCAGGGACTCAGGTAGGAAGTGTTTATGAGCCTCACTGTAGAGTCTCCTGCACACCTCCACCACACACTAAAGGGCTTGTGGGAAGAAAAGAAGAGGCAATAATTCAGCAGCAAGCAAAAGCAAAGCAGACAGCCAGCACGAAAAGAGAAAAAAAACAGGGTCCATAAATTCACAATCCCTATTATGATCAAACTTAAGAAAACTCTTGGCTCCAAGAATTCTTGAACTTGTTGAATTTGACTGTGACGAAACATGCTGTTTCCAGTGTTTGACCTTAGAACCTTGTCCCTTTTCTGGTTTGAACAACAGTGTCATTGAGCTGCCTGCCAAAGACATGCACAACTAAATCATTCCTTAAGAGCCATTAGCATGGCAAAAACAATTGTTACCAAGGTTAATTTCTTTAGCAAACTTTAAATTTATTTTAGACATAAGTCACCAAGCATACGTCAATAATTATTTGATTTGTGGATGTTTCTGACAAAACAGAAAAAAAGAACTGTCTTCCAAGATACACAATAATAAATGAAATAACAGGTCAAAAGGATGACTGGAATATTCCTTCTCATCCTGAATAGCACAATTTAAATGTCATCAATCCTATGGTCAAGAGACTATTGCCGTAATTTCCATAAACTTTAAACTCTTCGATCATGAAAGCTCTCTTATTTGATGCGAAGAAATGAATACATAAAAGAAAACAAATGTACCAGTGTCACGGAGTAAACTAATGAACAGAGACAGTTAAACAACATCACAGGTTTTCATTATGGGAAACCAAAATAATTAGCAGTTTTCACTGAAAACACTTCCTACTTCTTTTACAAATCATTAAACAGAGACACTTTTGTCATGAAGTGACTGCATGGTTCTATTTTTCTTTCATAATGTTCTTTTTCTCTTTGCTGTTTCAAAATAATGGCTTAACAAGTCATTAACACTTTAAACCTCGTGTAACTTTTTCACAATTTAAATTCAGTACAGGCACGCTTGTGTTTATAAAGGAAAAGGTCAAAATAAGGTGAACAAAGGCAAACTGCTGATGGAAAGTGAGGGATGATGAGAAAAACCACCCTGCAAGGAACCTTGTTGGATTTTTGTTTGGTTTTTGTAATTTTATTTTTGAGAGACAGAAACAGAGTACAAGCAGGGAAGTGGCAGACAGAGAGACACAGGATCCAAAGCAGGCTCAGAGCTGTCAGCACAGAGCCTGACGCAAGGCTCGAACCCACAAACCATGAGATCATGACCTGAGCTGAAGTCAGCTGCTTAACCAGCTGAGCCACCCAAGGGCCCCAGAACTTTGTTGGATTTTTAACCCAACTCCTTTTAGGGCTGTCCCACTGTGAGATGCATTAACGGACTTTTGCAAATCTCTGGAACAGAAGTCACTTTATGTTACGTGTAACACACTCTGACCATATCTACATTTTTCTTTCTCTTTAGATGTTTACTTAAGTCTGAACAAGTTAATAAAAATTAAATTATAACCACAAATTTCAGGATCACCAAGTCATAGCCTCTCGGCAGTTACAAACAGGAGCTATGCCCATCTCTCATAATTTCAGAGATTAAGCAAAACTATTCATTAAGGCAATCAAAAGCAGATCCATGATCTTATGGTAGAAATCCACATTGATATAACATTGACAAATTTTACCTCCTGTAAGCAGTGCCACCAGATGAACACAGCACCCCATACATAATCTTGATTGATGTGTGGTAACTGTCATTGAGGCTACAGCCCAAAATATAATGCATAAATTATCACAATATTAGATCTGTTGTCCCCCAAGCAGTATCTATTGAACAACAGCAAGTACGGCCACTGACGGGGAAAAAAAACACAAAAAGAACAAAAACTCAGAAGAGAAATCAGATTTGATTTCATGCAGGCAGAATCTGCCTCCTCCCTGTGCCACCACTGCCACTGTCCTAGTTCAGATCCTCATTACACTTAAGTGACTTATCCCACGAACTTTCTAATTGGTTTTCGTTGTTTCTCTACAGGCTCCTACCTTGCTCCCTACCTCCACTCTCAATCCATTCTGCAGACAATAGTCAGTAATGTTATAATAACGTTATATGGCGGCAGACAGTAACTACACTTACAGTGGTAAGCACTGAGGAATGTACAGAATTGTCAAATCAATATGTTATACACCGGAAACTAATGTAAGATTATATGTTAATTATATTTCAATTTTTAAAAAAAATCAGGGGCACCTGGGTGGCATAATCGATTACACATCTGATTTTGGCTTAGGTCATGATCTTGCAGTTTTTGAGTTCTGGCCCTGCCTCAGGCTTTCCATTGACAGTACGCAGCCTGCTTCAGATCTTCTTTCTCTCTCTCTCTCTCTCTCTCTCTCTCTCTCTCTCTCTCTCTCTCTCTGTGCTTGTGCAGCCTGTCTCTCTCAAAAAATAAACATTAAAAATTGTTTATAAAAAATCATTTTTGAAAAGATTGTCTTACCATTCCCTATTCCCTGAATCCCCTCTTTAGAAAGAGAAATGATAGATACATAGATAGATAGATAGATAGATAGATACATAGATACATAGATACATAGATAGATGATAGATAGATAGATAATAGATAAATACATAGAGAGATACATAGAGAGATAGATGACAAAATACAAAACAGAATGGGCAACGGCATAGGACTTCATGTTTTGCATTCAGGCTCCCTTTAGCTCCATCTTATTATTCAAACTTTATTTTCTTTTTTATTTTTCATGTTTATGTATTTTTGAGAGAGAGAGACAGAGCATGAGTGGGGAAGGAGCAGAGAGAGAGGGAGACACAGAATCAGAAGCAGGCTCCAGGCTTCGAGCTGTCAGCACAGAGCCCAATGCAGGGCTCGAACCCACAAACCATGAGATCATGACCTGAAGTCAGATGCTCAACCAACTGAGCCACCCAGGCGCCCCTCAAACTTTATTTTCTACTCATACCAGATTTATCTTTTTATTGTTTACTTTGTTGCATTGTATATATTTTGCAATTTTCTTAGAATCCGATTGGGTATGGATTTATTAAGTAATTATCCCTTTAGGTTGAACTCCAAGCTATCCATTCTGTGAAGCTTTCTTATTCTCTTCCAGGGAGCTAGTCACACCCCTTTACGCTACTGCATCATTTCATAGCTGCCTCTATTCAGGCATTTACTCATAGTATTGTAATTAATTGCTGGTTCCATTTTTAACATTTTAAAAATTGTAATGTCTCTTATAACTTAAAAAATCAGTTCTATACCTAATTACATACATAATCAATTAAATACCATATTATACTGCATACCAATTACATATACCATATTATTTCAACTGGCATGACTAGGATAAGAGTCAGATCTGACTCCAAAGTTTGAATCTTAACAATTGTGCAGTGCTTTTCATGTGCAAAATCATCCAGAATTTAATGAAGAAATTTCCAAGGTTCCTAATGCCAAATAAGACTGGATCTAAAAGAATAAATAATTACTAATTCAGTCCCAATCACATTGCCAAAAGGATTCCAAGCAAACTGCAAGATGTCCTCAATCATAAGGGACACTACTGTTTCAATAATTTCTCTATAATCAACAGAAAATTATCTCATAAAATGATTCTTTTCCATTATAAGGTACACCACAAACTTTTAAATGTTAAAAATATTGGGTCAGGGTATGTCATAAAATGGAAGAAATACAGAAATCACTTAAATAATTACAAATGTGCAGGTCTACAAAGAAGTAGAGTTCTGAAGGCACAGATGAAGGAGGGACAGGAGGGCATCTAAGTCGAAACCTAAGTACCTGTAAGAAAAGAGAGGATTAGTGGTGTCAGCCACATGGAAATTTGTACCCCGGGCAGAGTCAATGACAGTTACACAAAAAGCATTAATAATAGATGTTGTACCAAAGTGTCCAGATGAGGAGACCCAAGTAGAAAAATATCAGCATACTTGTATCTGAGTATACTACCCTTGAGGGATACCTCAGTGCTCTTTGAGCACTGACTTGACTCAGAGCTGTGGAAACGTGGTTAGTACTTTGCTACTAAGATGAGATAAGTTATATTCAAGAGCTGGTGAATCCTGGGACCCAGGGTTACACAAAGGTGTATTGATCCTCACATTATATTCCAGGACTAAAAGGAAGTCACTCCAGGCTCTTAGCAGAGAAATTTAGTTTGTTTGTTTTAATTTTTTTTAATGTCCTTATTTTATTTTGAGAGACAGAGACAGAGAGTGAGCGGGGGAGGGGCAGAGAGAAAGGAGACATGGAATCAGAAGCAGGCTCCAGGCTCTGAGCTGTCAGCACAGAGCCCGACACGGGGCTTGAACCCACAAACTGTGAGAATGATCATGACCTGAGCAAAAGTCGGATGCCTAACTGACTAACCACCCAGGTGCCCTAGAATTTTAGTGTTTTTTTTTTAATATAGAATTTTAGCTTTTAAGATGATAAGACTTGGATCTTGGGAGGGAAAAGATCATTTCAATGTCTAATAGGTAAAATTTTTAACTTTGGAAAGTTCATTAGGTTAGGCATGAAATTGCATTATTTTGCAGTTACCAGAAATCAGCCAAAATTGCTTTAGGCATATCCAGCTTTACTGTTTGAAATCCTTTTACGCAAACTTGTACCTGTTTTTCTTGAAACATTAATAGTTTTCCCCAAACCACAGATGATCAAGTCCAGAAAAAGTCCTGTGGCATAATTTACAGACAAGAAACTAAAGCCACAGGAAAAGAACTGGCTTATGAAAACAATGTTATAGCTAAATCGATGAGAGCTGAAAAAATCCTTATATTTGTAAAACAAAATTACAAAAACAGCATAACCATGATGTTCACACATCTTAATTAGCGTATTGTGCCCTTGCATGCTCTAAGTTTTCAGAATCTTCTTTTCCCTATCTCTTTTCTCCAGTATTAATGACATGCTTATAAATTAACTTAGCTGTGTTGCAGATAACATAAATACTTTGAAGAATCTTTTTTCTATGTCCGTGACTACACCTAAATGACCATGGTCCTTTCAATTCAGAACTGACTCCCATACCCCCACCACAAGCATTCCGGTCTCTCCAAGCTCCCAAGCCTCAGACGGTTAGCTCACTGAAGCCTCCACCAAGTAGCCCCCCCTCTCTCCTAGAGGCTACGGGGGAATTTTCCAAAGCCTAGTATTTCTACTATATATCTTTCGATGTCTTCCTCAGTTGTTATAAAAATGTCTGTTCCTTCTCTATCATTAGCTTTATATCTTTTTAATATCCCCAACTGCCAGTTGCCTTTTTTCAAATTATCCCTAGAATTATTGCTCATAATTCACATACACTGAAGTCCCAAATCTTTTAGTTGCTGAAAGGAACTACAAAGTAACTTCCTCTGGTCTCAAATTTTTATATTAAGATCTCATATTGAGAGTGATATTGTATTTCAGTCTTGCTCTATGCTTACTATACAGGCATTAAATATAAGCATTCCTGGCAAAATTATTTCTAAACATCCCCATTGTTGGCTTTTTCCATTTTCATTTAGTAAAAGAAATAGATGTCACAGGCTCTGAGATAGAAAATTAAGAAATCATAGGAGACAAAATTATGGTAATATAAAAGAAAAAAGTTATCATTAGATGTAGGGGTCCAGACTTCGAATCTATACATCTGTTTATCTACTTACAAATTAATTCTAAAAAATATTTAAGTACTTAATAACATTTATTCAACCTCATCACTGAAAATAAGAATCAATACTGGAAAAAGAACTCTAATAAAACAAAAAAATGGAATAAAATATGTGATAAATGTATCTGGGCTTTAACAAGTTCTTAGAGGGGCGCCCGGGGTGGCTCAGTCTGTTAAGCATCCAACTTCAGCTTAGGTCATGATCTCACCATTCATGAATTCAAGCCCTGCTTTGGGCTCTCTGCTGTCAGCATAGAGCCTGCTTGGGATTCTCTGCTCCTCCTCCCATTCTCTCTTAAAAATAAATACACTTAAAAAATTATTTTAATAATAAACAGTTTTTAGATGTTATCTTTAAAACTCCTGACAGATTGATTTTTTCAGTCTTGACAAGTAGGCCATAAAATATAAGAAGTTATTTACAAATGTAGAAAATCAACTTCATTTCTGTTGACTTACATGATGATGTCTAATATAATTTGTGTATAAAATATTTTTCTATCATTTCACAATAAATATGAAGACACGTAAAAAGCAGTAGGAACCTTGATGGCAAGCAAAGTTGTAGAAATTAATTCCAAATATGTCCTAATAACAGACCCAAAAAAAGAAAATGAAAATTATGTCAAGAGTTCACAGTAACTCTACTAAACTTAAATTCTTCACATATCTAAAGCTATAACCTGCTTCACACCTCTCTCTACTCTTACCAATTAAAAAACAAAAAACAAAAACACTCTATGCTTCTTTCAAAGACTCTTTTTTTCCAAACTAGTTCAGGAAATGAAGATACTGTGTATGCTTCAAATAATCTAAATTAGAATTACAAAGTCAGTCCTCTCTGAAAATAAACCTCTTTATGTACTTGTCAAAATTATTTGTTTTTAATTTGGGTGATACTTTCTAGAGAAATTAAAGAACATTCATCCAATTCCTTTACACTCTTATTAGGAATTCTTTCAAAAATAAGAGTGAAGGGGTGTCTGGGTGACTCAGTAGTTAAGCATCTGACTTCTTCAGGTCATGATCTCATAGTTCATGAGATCGAGCCCCACATTGGGCTCTGCACTGACAATACAAAACCTGCTTATGGTTCTCTCTCTCCTGTTCTCTCTGCCCGTCCCCCAGTCACTCTCTCTCTCTCTCAAAATAAATAAATAAACTTTTAAAAAAGTTCTGAATACAGAGAACAAACAGATAGTTATCAGAGGGAGGGTGGGTGGGGGGATTCATGGGGACTAAAGAGAGTACTTATCATGACAAGCACTGAGTAGTAATGCATAGAATTGTTGATTCACCATACTGTATACCTGAAATTAATATAACACTGCATTTTAACTATGCTGGAATTTAAGTTAATTAATTAATTAAATATCAACCACTCGGGAAAAAATAATAACAGTGAAAGTGTAACACCATAAAAAAAATAGGAGGGGCGCCTGGGTGGTTCAGTCAGTTGAGTGTCTAACTTCGGTTCAGGTCATGATCTCACAGTTCACGAGTTGGAGCCCTGCGTCAGGCTCTGTGCTGACAGCTCAGAGCCTGGAGCCTGCTTCAGATTCTGTGTCTCCCCCTCTTTCTCTGCCCCTCCCCCATTAGTACTCTGTCTCTCTCTCAAAAACAAATTTAGAAAAAAAATTTTTAATGAGGAAACAAATCAAAGAGAAATTGATAGTTCCACTAATAAATAGATATCTTTTCACACCTCTATTTAAGGTTGTTTATTTGGCTGAGTTTGTTTGTTTTCTTAAGTTTGTTTCTTTACTTTTTAAGAAATGTAGAAAACCACCAGACCAAGTTCTAGAAATGTCTCCTATCCACACACCCTTGCAAATTGGGAAACAAGCTTTAAGAAATTACCTGGACCCATTCTACCAGGATTATTACACTTCTCCCTAATACTCTCTCAACAGAAAACTTTAAAAATATACTTTTAAAATTAGCCACCTCCTCCTTTTCAAAGCTGAATTCTTGTCTTACACTTTTCTGATTGTCCTGCTTCCAGGCTAGCCCACAGCCCTCAGGGCCTAGACTGCCCACACTCTCCCCAGCTCCTTCCCCCTAGAGGCAGATGTTTCTCCAAACTCTCCCACTCCACTAGACTCTCCAGTTTAATTCCACCGCCAGATCTCAGCTACCACTTTTCTACGCAGCTAATTGCCAAAAGTGTCTTCAGCTCAGGATCTCTATGAACATAAGGTGTCTTTCTGTCCACCTTGTAAAGTTTCCTGCCTCAATGTCGCTCTCTCACATGAAGACCAATAAAATGATCAGTTTCCCCTCAAAACTGTCTTCTCCTTCTGACTTCCCTTTTTCTGCTCATAATAGTTCATTTCTCATTTGTTTTCCCCATTAAGGCCCAACTGAATTTCATTCTCTTTTGCCTGCATCTTCTCTGCCACCTCCCTGATCCCGGCTGTCATCTTCTTTCAGTCCTTCCTTCAAGAGTTCTCACAGGAGGGCACTTGGGTAGTTCTGTCAGTTAAGTGTAGGCCTCGTGACTTCAGCTCAGGTCATGATCTCACAGTTCATGATATCACAGTATGTGTGAGTAAGTCCCCATGGAGCCCCTCATGGTACCGTCAGCATGGAGACTGCTTGAGATTCTCTCTCTCTGCCCCTTCCCAACTCGTGCTCACTTGCTTGCTCTCTCTCTCTCTCTCTCTCTCTCTCTATCTCTCAAATATAAAGAAAATAAACTTAAAAAAAAAAAAAAGGAGGAGGAGGGGTGCCTGGGTGGCTTGAATGGTTAAGTGTCAACTCTTAACTTCAGCTCAGGACATAATCTCATGATTTGTGAGTTTGGGCCCCGCATAGGGCTCCGCGCTGAGTGTGGAGCCTGCTTGGGATTCTGTCTCTCCCTCTCTCTCTGTCCCTCCCCTACTTGCTCTCTTTCTCTCTCTCTCTCTTTCTCTCTCTCTCTCTCAAAATAAATAATTTTTAAGAAATAAAGAGTTGTCACATCTTTACCCCTTTCATTCCATAACTACCATGTCTATTGGGCTCTCATCATTAACACATAAACTGCTTCAATAACCTCCAAATTGATCTATCACTCCCTCTCTTTTTAGAGAGAAAGAAAGCAGAGAAAGGGCAGAGGGAAAGAGAGAGAATCTCATGCAGATTATGCACTCAGTGAGGAGCCTGACATGGGGCTCGATCTCACAACCATGAGATCATGCCCTGAGCTGAAATCAAGACTTGGCCACTGAATAGAGGAACCAAGGTTCCCCTCTCTTATATGAGTTTCTCACAAACTATAATCAATCCTGTTTTCCACTATAAAATAAACCTCACTAAAATGTCACCATGGTTTCAGTCTTTAGATTTCCAAGATTCCCTTCCGAATACTTTCCAACAGGAAAAAGTACTTACCTCATTCCTATTGTCAAATCCCCAAAGTACTAATCTATCCTATTTAGTCCCTTTTGAAAGCCATTCCCACACCCCTTACCTAAATCCTGTACAGCTTTCAGGGCCACCTCAGATGTGTCCTCCTCCATAGCACTTTCTCAGAATGCAGTGACTTTGCCTTCAAAGAAAAGATTGCACCAACAGTATGCCCGACTCCTGGGGCAGTTCAGAATGGTAAAACAGAAAAACACTCAACTATGCACCAAACACTCTGCTCAACTCTGCTATTCATCTACCTATGAACCCCCATTATAAATCACTTTTCTTCATCAGATTTTGAGATCTCGCTTAAAAAAAATGAGGGAAGGACTAAAAAAAAGATCTCAGCTTCAAAGATGCAATGACTGATCTGCCTTATAATACTCTAATGTTAATGTTAATTGAACCTTTATAATAAACCTTATTTCCAGAAGCTGATTGTAAGTTCTTTAGAGAGAATTTTTCCTGCTTTTTGGTGCCACAGTATTTATTATCAAACCTTGCATTCTGTAGGCCTCTCGGAAATGTTCTGCTAATTGCTGAGTAAGAAACCTGTTGAAGGTAGCATGCTTTCTGAATTAAAAGAGCCCAAGTTAGAACTCAGGGCATTTGATACCCAGCTCTGAGTTTAAGGCTCTAAGTATGCTAACCCATCAAGGAGCACATCTCATAGCCTCTGTAAAAGCAACTATAAGCAACTAAAATCAATATTAGAATTAAGACTTAGACTCTAGGACCCCATTGTAGGAAGACTGAATTTTAAGGTGATTTTCTGCCACTTAACAGCTATATAAATTAACTGCTGGTATGATCTTCTTGCCTGAAAAATAGGCACTGAAAACTATCTGCCAAGCTTATTAAGAAAAAGTAATCCGTAAATGATAAAATATTGGAAAATGGAAGGTTATTATGACTGTCTAATGAATCCAAAAGGCATCCTGACCTCTTTCTCAGGTCTACAAAGACTAAGCTCACCCACCCAACCCTTCTGCTAGCAAAGGAGCGGGGGTTGCGCTCATTCATCATCAGTGAAGCCACGTAAAGATACATATTTCTAAACAAAAAGACTTTGTCGTACAGAAGGGAGAACAGGTACAAACTTCCAAATGGAGAAACTTTTCTATGAAAACAGGATCAAAAGATCATACATTAAGCCAGGAAAATCTGAATTTTTGCACTCTTCTGAAATACAGAACTAACATTTTTTGTGCTTCTTAATTTTTGCCAAGGCAACCAAATCATTGATTTTGGAAAGACAACTGTATAACATGGTTAAAAAAAATCAATTTGTTCAAAGAGATTATTTATTTTTCCCCCTCAAAGGAATTACATGCATGGGTTATTTCATGACATGTAAGAAAACATCTTTCATTTTTATGATGTATATGGCACCACTTGTGACTTTGGTGCTCATGTCTTAAAGACTATAACTTGCTCATAAAAATAAATCAGATGTTTCAGCAGAGCCATGTAATGCTGCTGCCGTCTGCTTGCCCCCAGTACCTAATGAGGCATGAGACAGGTTCTGAGAACAATCAAGTTGTTTACCTTCCTCTGACCAATAAAGAACAACAGAAAAGTATTAGAGTCTGTATTCATCTATATCATAGAAGAAATGGACATGGGGGGAAACAAAAGGTCTTCAATATTAAAATGCCAGAAAGTGGTTTCTATAACCAGACAAAGGTAAGTGATGATGAACAAGAAGGAATTAGGGCAATCTATCAATAGCAGCAAGACAAAGAAGAGAATACATGCCAGCAGTGGCTAAAGACGCTGTCCTCATCTCTCTGGGACCCACTTAGTCATCAAAATGGACTTCTTTTTGCCAATGTAGGATGAAGAACAGCCCTAGGAAAGCAAAGTATTAACTGCCTCTTAACAGAGGGCACAAAAAAGGAGAAATCCTGTTATGCAAATAACTCTAGCTTTGGAAATGTCTTCTTAAAAATTAAAACACCCAAGACTTGGTTTTGGAAGGAAAATATTAACTCTGGACGGAGAAACATTTATATTCTGTAGTTATTTAAGAGACACTGATAATTTTAGAGAGTATTTAAGAGGAATGGGAAGCTGCTCTGGTAAAACTTTTTTTTTTTTTTTTTTTTTTTTTGAAAAACATCACTGATGAGCAAACTCCGTGATAATGCAGACCCTGCCCGGTCCAGGTCTGCAGCAGCAGCGGTGACAGAAGAGCTGCCCCAACGGCTCACAGTCTACGCCCACTCACAAAAAGCGCGCACTGACCATCTCAGAATTCTGGATCCTGTATTGTGGCAAAGGAGAAAAGTCAGGTAGGTGAGGCCACGCAGCTTCACAAGCATTTGACTTATTCATAAGTGTCTGATTATAGTTGTAGCCCTGCTAGTAGAAGAAATAAGCTTCCACAGTGCCTGAGTCCTCTCAAACACACAGATGCAATACATCCCTGTATTTACCTCTTGCGTGATTTTTCATACAGCTACTGTCACCTCTCCAGTCTTTTTCCTAAGAGAGTTCACAAAAATCTCTCAGAACACCACTCCTGGTTACTTTTACTCCTCTGGTGAAGTTTGACCCACTGAAATATTAACGTGATTAAGTTTGGTAGATACTGCCGAACGTTTGTCCAAACTGGTAGCACCAGTTTAACTCCCACCAATACTACATGAGAGCTTCAGTCACTCCGCATCCTTCTTAAAAGCACGATCTTCGTAATCTTCGGCACTCTGCTCTCTGAGCAGTGGCATCTTCCTGGGCTGCGTCATCTCACTGATGACTGGGGATGCTCAGCACCTGTCTGTACGTTGATTAGCCTTTTGTACATCCATTTTTGTGAAATGCTCATTCAAGTCTTTCCCCACTTTTTACTGAACCACTTTTTTTTTTAACTGCTTACCTTTACTTATAGATTTCTAGGAGTTATTTACATATTCTAAATACAAGTGTTATATTGATATATGCATTACAAATATCTTCTCTCAGTCTGACTTGCCTTTTTACTATCTTAATAGTGTCTTTCAGTAAACAGAAGGTCTTTATATTGATGAAATCAGATTTATCAACTATTTCTTTTATAAGTTAGGTTTTTTGTATACTGTTTGAGGAGTGTTTGTCTACCTCTAGGTCATGAATATATTCTTCTATATTTACTTCTAGAAGCTGTACGTTTTTCTTTTTAAATTTAGTTTTATCATCCAATTTGAATAATTTGTGTGCAGTGTGAGCTAGGGAACAAGGCTCAGGGTTTGTTTTTGGTTTTTTGTTGGGTTTTGTTTTTTTTTTCTTTTTTTGCCCTATACAAATATCTAATTGATTCGGCATCATTTATTGAAAACACTTTCTTTTTCCCACACTTTCTTTTTCAGTGATGCGCTCACCATAAATTAGGTAAGCATATGTATGTGTACCTGTTTCTTGGACTCTCTTTGGTTCCACTGGTGCTCTTTGAAGAAAGCCCAAAATTGGTATAAAATAACAAGCAGAATCTGTTTGGTAATACCAACTAAGGATAAACCTGCATATAACCTAGCTGTTCTACTCCCTTCTTATAAAATACCCAAGAGAAATGAGCACATATATCTCCCCAAAAAGAACAAAAATGTTCATCACACCTTCATCCATAATGGTCAAAAACCAGAACATATCCAAATACCTATCCTAGTGGAATGGGCAAATGAATTGTGCTATATTCATACGACGAATAGCAGTTTACAAAGCTGTACAGCAGACATGTATTACCACACAGCAATAAAAAAGAACAAACTATTGCTATTATGGGAATGGGGAAAATCCTACTGACATATAATGAATAAAATAACCCACAAACAACAGTACATACATGACTCCTTTAGATGAAGTTCAAAAACAGGCAAAAGTAACCTTTGGTAAAAAAGTCAGAATAGTGATTACTTTGGGCTAGCAGGAGGGTATAGACAGGGACGGAGCATGAGGGAGCTTTTAAAAGATCTAGAAATATTCTGCCTTGATTTGATAGTTACATGGGACTACAGACGGAGAAAGATTCATCAAGATGCAAATTTACAATCTGACCATTTTACTGTATGTTGACTGTACTAATTTCTATCACTAACAATCACAACTTTAAAACATTGAAACAATACAAATTTATTATCTCACAATTCCATAGGTAAGAAGTCCAAATGGGCTCAACTGGTTTCTCTGTTCCAGGTTTCAGAAGACCAAAATCAAAATGTTGGCAAGTGAGGCTCTTATCAGGAAGGACTAGGAATCCAGGTTGATGGCAGAATCCAGTTCCTTGCTATTTTAGGACTGAAGTCTCCATTTCTCTGCTGTTTCTCAGCAAGGGCCTATCCTCAACTCTTCAGGCCTCTTTCCATCTTTGCAAGGGGCCCTTGCATCTCAGATCCAGGGACAGTGTATCAAATCCTTCTCATCCTTGGAATCTCTCTGACTTCACCTTCTACAGCCTCTCCTCTGTTTTCCTCTTCTACCACATCTCTCTGACTGACTCTTCTACCTTCTCTTTTGCTTTAAAGGACTCATGTGATTACACTGGGTTTACCTGGATAATCCAGTATAATCTCCTTATTTTAAGATCCATAACCTTAATTACATTTGCCAAGTCCTGTATAATCTGTAACGTAACACATTAAACAGGATCTGGGGATTAAAGTGTGGATAGCTTTGGAGAAAGGGGCTTATTTGAACAACCTCAGTTATCTCCAACAATTTTTAATACAGTAACAAGAAAAGAAGGTCACTTTACTAAAGAGACTAGGAGTGAACCTGTCCAGATCATCTTTAGCCTAGACTTCTATCCCATTTTGTCTTATTCCAAACAAGTCCTTGACTCACTTCATGTTTGTAGTGTCAAGAAAGTTGAAGATTCATATCTACTCCTCCTTCTTTAATCTCTATAATCATGTAAATTACTGATCAATGCATATGCTTCTAAATCCACTGAGTTATTGCATTCCAATGCTAACACAGCATAAAGAAATATTTCTCACATATAAAATTATATTTGTTTTATCTACCAAACCCTTCAACCAAGTACTTTTTTCTTTTTTTTTTTTTTTTTTTTAGTAAACTCTACTCCCAACCCAGGGCTCAAACTCACAACCCCAAGATCAAGAGTCACATGCTCTACAGACTGATCTAGTCAGCCACCCCATAAATACATTTTATATGGTTAGTCATTGACTTAATTCATTACATTTCCCTCTAATCAATTCTATTGGTTAAATGAACCAATGCCTAGGCACTGTGTCAAACATACCCAACTATGCTTTCAAAGAGCAAACATGTTTAAGAAGTTACTTGCAATATAGGTTTACTCCCTCCAGTTTAGTTCAAAACTCATCCTTACAACTATTATTTTTACTTGAAGATTTATGGAGGAAAAAAAATTCACCCAAATTACTTGGTAATTTATGCAGATGCGCTGTCAAAATCTGATGTACTTTCAACTTCCAAAGCACGTATGTTCTTGTGCTGTTTTCCACATAATCCAGCACCAAATAAAGACGTCAGTAATTTTGACTTGATTGCACTATAATTATTCAAATATCCTTAATTTTATGCTCTGGCCTAATTTCCATATCCGTTGTTATCATTAAAAATGATTATTATGGATAATGTACCTAAAGTACTTCCATTAATTGGAAAATGCAATTCTTGAACAATAATAGTCATAACAAAAACAACTCAATATAAAGGCCACGATGGCAATGAAGCTGTGCTTATTATCAACATAAATCATGATTGAGTGCCACAATCTTGGCGCTTCGCGGTCCCCTTCCATCATGGCATGATCACCGCACAGTGGGTATGACCACAGATTGGCCAGTGACCATGTCAGTACCCCCAGTCATCCTCCCAACACCTCACAAGGAAGGCAAACTCTCCAGTGGAGATCAATGGCTTAAAAACATGCACTTCTGTGGAAGCAGGGATTTGCTTACTGCAGCTGCACAGCAGGACTTTGTACCTCTTATCAGTCAAGGAGGAGCCGCAACATTTCCTGCCTTCTGCAGGAAACAGAATCTCTAGCTGAGACTTATCAGCAGGAATTCTAGCAGTTCCGCCAGCTAAGACAAGAATTCAGGGTCAAGGATAAAAGGAAAAGGTGAAAAGGAAGGCAGGCAAGGAGACAGGAGTGCAGATAAGGAATGAAAGACTTTCTCATAGGCTCCTTTGCAGCAGGAGGCCTCTCTGGAGATTGGAGAATCTTGGAATGTTAGGCATAAAAAACACTTTGGAATAATAGTGTACCTTATAAGAAAAGAAACTTTAAGCAAGAAGTAGTATAAAAACCCTTTAAATGGGAAACATTTGATTAACTTTGATTTTCACTACGAGGTCATGTATTTCTCTGAACATAAAAGCAGCCAAAACATGAACCAAGAATCTATTGTTATAAAATTGGAATGTACCTGGTTAAAGATGATCAAATTGCTTTTGTTCAATTCTAACTTAAATTTTAGGGTAATTAAACAATTGAATTATATCATTAGCAAACCTCTGAAAGCCTGGAGAATATTGTGACAGTACCCAAACTCTAAGAAAGCAGAAATGTAATAATGCCTGTCTTTCAAAGTGAAAAAAAAGCCAGCAAAAATGATTGTATGGTCCTAGGAGAGGTTTAGAATTAATTGTCAGTCCACCAGCTTATTAAACTTAATATTTTATTGTCCATTCTTCTATTTTTCCAAAAAATAAACATTTTATATTACTTAAGACAGAAAAAATTAAGTTCTATAAAAATCTACCAAGAGGATATGGTGAAACAAGAAACTGTGGCAAACTCTGATCCCCAGCTCTGCCCAGTGATTAAAGTAAAGATAATGGTACAACTAGCTCAGGATAAATGACAATAATATGCTATACACTTCGAGCTCTGTACAAGAAGGCAATTTCAGATCCAGCTAGGAAGAATAAAATATTATTTTTTAAAAGGGAGGCGTATGTGAATTACAGTAGAAGAATTAAAAAATAATCTTAACTTGAATCACTCAAATGTAATATGCAATTCTACCTGTCAGTGAAATCTGAATCAGTACTACTCTATTGTACCCAGTGGTCATAACATGCTCTTCTACAATGCACAATAACCCCCAGGTATTGAATATAGTCGACACAATGACTTCACAACACATATATCACAAAAAGAAAAAAATGTCCTATAGCTATGAGACAATGCACAAAGATGTCAGAAAATCTTCCAGAACGTAACCGCCTGGTCAGGGAGGTAGGATTTACAGTTAGGAGCACCTGCTCCCCTTTTCCTGTCACTGCAAAATGAAAAAGCAAAAAAAAAGACAGAGTGACAGAAAGGTAGAAGAAAAGGAAAAAAAAAGAGAACAGAAAAGCTTCCAAGGTTATAATAAAGGGAGTTTTCTTCACTTGCTTAATAAAAAAGAATACCTTGCCAAGTCTCCAGTGTTCATTTTATCATTTAATTTCACACAAAGCAGACCTTAACTTTGCATAAATTCCATAATTTCTAGCCTACAGCTGCAAAAAATAGGACCCCCTGCCAAACATCAGCCCAGAAAAGTCGGATTTGCCTGAGTGTCAGCATGAACAACACAGTTGAAGGTTAATATTTAATCTGGCCTCTTCTCTGATCCCTAAAATCATGTGGATAAGGTGAAAGTGCTTTGAAATTGCTGAAAGCAAGATTTCATTCACCATGAAACAGAAGTTATGTTGGAAGAAGAGGAAATGAGGGAGCCATGAAAAATTTGTTGAAGGCTGAATAAATTTTTGTACTAGCAACATATTAAAAGGCCAACTGACTAGAGAGCATAAAGAATCTACTTTCATCTTGTCTTTTCACAGGAACAAACCCTTCAGAGATTTTACTTCCTGGGTGTTTATGCTGAGCTACCCAGAAACTACTAAAAGAAAAGGGAAGACCAGTTAACAGACATGAAGTCAGGGAGGTGTCACGCCCGCTAATTTCAACCTCAAATGTTTGATTCGCTGTAAGAGTCTGACTACGTTTGCCAGCCTCGTAAATACGAATCCATTTCTTCAACAGCATCGGTTCCCTGGTCCACTCTGCAACTTTCCCCGAGTCTCCTTACCTGGAGTCGTTTCCTCACTTCTGTTCTGGAGGGTTTCAATGCCTGGTTGTCAGTCTTGCGTTTGGTCACAAAACTACACAGTAGTTAAATCTGTTCACAACAGTGCTATGCCCTGGGACCGCTGGCCCCTTTAACTGAGCATTATTCCTCTGTGTCTGCACAAAACATGCCCAGCGCACACTAGAGCATGAAGATGGTGGGTCCAGAGACGTCAGAGACAAGGCCGCACAGATCGCTCTGACTTCGGTCCCCCGCGGGAGAGGACCACTTGGCAACTATCCACAGATCAGGCACCACTGTGAAAATCCTAGAAGCCAGAGGGGAGGCTGAAGCGAGGCCCTGCAGCACAGCGACGGAGAAGGCCAAGGCCGGCGTTAGAGCGCCTCGAGGAGCGGCTGCGCGCGGCAGGCCTCGCCCCGCGCCGGCGCCGGAGCTGAACCCAGAGGGCTGCTGCGGGCCCGCGGTTTCTCCAGCGGGAAAGGGGAAGCCCAGTGCGGACATCCGGCTCCCCCCGAGGCGTCCATCTCCCAGGACCTCCAGTTGGGTGTCACCTCACAGGAAACACTGGGGAAATGTGTGGGGCCGGACCACTGAGGATCCAGAAATATAGAAGGGGATAAGGACTTAACACAATCCGGCGTTCAGACTTGGGCTTGGGCGGACTGCGTGCCTCCTCCCTGCGAGGACCAGGCGCAGTTCCCAGCGAGCGGCTCAGCCAGCGTGCGGGGCGGAGGCGGTGAGCCGGTGTGGACAGGGAGCTCCGCGGACAGTTCGGCCTGGTGCAGGTCACCGGCCACTAAGCCGTGCCTGCGTGGAGCCGGTTCTCGTCCCGCCTGGGCAAGCTCCACGTCCCGCTGCATAGAGCTTCCAGTCCCACGCCACCAGGAAGTCTGGCCGGAAAACACAGGCACCGGTGTAGAGTCCTACAGCTGCGCTTGCCCTGCCGGCCAGAGAGCCCAGGCAGCAGAGGTGTCAATGCGCAGAGCCAAGCCAGTGGACCTGTCTGGCCACGGTGTCGGTGGGCAGTTCGGCTGGATTCATGTCACCAGCCTGTGAGCATTACTACAGGTAGAGCCCGCTTTATGACCCTGAAGAGGCAGAAAATCAAATTTGCAGCCCACCTAACTGATGAATATAGGGTTCAGTCCCGGGAGATGAAGCAAGGAAGCCTAATCAAAGAATCCTTGGCTGCCTGGAGCTTAATCTATGGTTAGTCTATGACTCTGGCCAGTAGGGGAGCCCAGCCTAAGCCTGGGGCAACTGCTGGACTCAGCCTACAACCTCTCCCAGGCAGGAAGCTTGACCAGTTACAGCATCTAATCATGAAGCAGATCTGCAGCCCCACCGGACAAAGGAGCCAGACAACCCTAACTTTCTTCAGCCCCTAGACCCACCGAACTGCAGAATCGAACTGAAAGGCCCTCCAGACTAAAGAACTTGGCCAGAGACCTTGCCCAATAAGGCAGCACAGTCAGCAGTCTACCTGTTTGCAAACCCCAGCCTGCAGCCCTTCCCAGCTTCCAGGCACAGTATGCATCCCCACCTGGTCCCAGAGAAGAGCCTGCCTTGAACAACCGGGAGCAGGCCCCGTCAGCCTATACACAGAGTAGGTCCCCTGGCACCATCTAGTTGAGGATCTCAAACAGACTGCTGAACAAGAAGGATTGCAGAGCCCTGTCGCCCTCGCCAGTTGAGAAATCTCACCAGTGGCAGTGGTGCCAAGGAACAAAGCCAGCAGCCAGCCCTGCCAGACTAGACGTGATCGCAGAGCCCATCTAGTGGCCCCAACTGACCACCAAGCACAGCCAATAGCCTATCCAATTAGGGAGCCCATGGAACAACCCCGCCTAAAGGCTGAGCCCAACCAGTGGTACCCCCTGACCTCAGACCATGGGTGGTGGCCTTGCCCAGTTGCGGGAAGCTGGGTCTCTCTGAACTCATAAGTAAAGGAAAAATCTCCTTGTGAGGCAAGGTGGGTTTGCAAGGTCTCCCACCATCAAATGGTGACCAGATCACAATATCATCCCCCAAAAAACAGAGACTGCCAGGGAGACCGAGTCATGCATGCAAAAGCAAAGGGCATTTATTATTACGGGCTTGAGCTTGGGCTCACAGACTTCCCCAGTGCAGTGGATCTGTGCTGAGAGCCCCGAACAAGGGCTGAGCAGGGTTTTTATGGGGTTTGGGAAGGGGGAGTTACAGGAGATTGTGACACAGGTACCGTGATCCAATCATTATCACCTAACAGCATTGGCAGCAACTTTAACCATACACATTGTTTAGAGTTTTCATTAGTTTTGGCAGGACCCAATCACAATATTTAGTGTTCCTTTGAAAATAACCAATTACAGAGTGGACCCAGGTCCCCCACGTAGGGTGTAACTAGCCTTAAGCAATAAGTGATTACCTATAGCTTCTATCTCTAGGCCTGCCCTTAGGAATGTTGAGCATTTTAGCTGGCCGCTTCTGATTGGGTGTTACTAGAGTGATCCCTGGTTGAACAATCTGTGCCCTTTTATTGTCTAATCATTCTAAGAAACCGACACTTGGGCCTCCAAGGTCACAGGGGAAACTTGAAGGCTGTCATGGAGTCAGTTTGGCTCAGACCTGTGTCCTTTCACCCCCCACTCAATTTCTGCTTGAGCATCGGACCCCCAAGGAGTCTGACTGACTGATATTAGGAGTGACTTGCCTTCTTATGCTAAAAATATGTGAATTGTACCTTGTGAAAAAACTTGTTATAGGGGTTTCTTCTTTTGTGATGATAGGAGCAAATGTTACATTTCCTGAGAAAACCTGTTTTTCTTCCCCTCCAGAAAACAGGCTATTGACCCCTGCTCACAAAGACCTAACTCTTGCCTTTGCTATGCTAAGAACTTTGCCTTGTATTTGAATGCTAAAGATCCCTTCCTATCCCATATGATAAACATCTAGTCACCTATTGATAAAGATTATGCATGAGTCTTCCACCAATCTGTGTTCTGGGAAATTTTTACATACCAAAGAATTTGTTATCAGAAATTACTGTCTAAGGCAATTACCACTTCTGTTTTGTACCCCATCCATTTTTTCAGTAAATAAAACTGACTCTCAGGTCCGGAGAGAGATGCCTGCCTGATGAGCAGAAAGAAGCCTAGGCTCTCCCACTCTCTTTCCTCAACACCGTTCATCCTTCAGGGAGCCCTGGACCTGCTGGAGCTAGACTCCAGCACCCAAATAGAGACCCAGATAGGAAGCCTGACCTGCCCAAGAGCACTACTAACTGACCCATCCAAAACCCCAAGCAGGGCTAATTGGTGAAAGACCATTTCTGCCAAAGCTACGTCTATGAAGTCTGAAAGAGGAGACCCCTACTCAAATGCACAGATACATACCAACACATTTTGACAAAATTTTGGTAAAATTCAATATCCATTTATGATTTTAAAAAACATCTTTGGTGGTTCAATCAATCTGACTCTTAATTCAGCTCAAATTATGATGTCACATTTAGTGAAATTGAGTCCCGTGTCAGGCTCTTCACTGACAGCAGGAACCTGCTTGGAATTCTCTCTCCTACTGTCTCTGCCCACCTCACTCACCTTCTCTCTCTCTCACTCGCTCGCTCTCAAAATTAATGAACATTAAAAACTTTTTTTAACCTCTCAACAAACTGAGTATAAAAGGAATATACCTCAACCTGATAAAGCCACATATGACAAGCCCATAACTAATGTCACACTCAATAGTGAAAAGTTGAAACTTTTTCCTCTAAGATCAGGAACAAGACAAGGGGCCGACTTTCACGATCCCTATTCAACAGAGTACCGGAAATTCTAGTCAGAACAATTAGGAAAGAAGAAGAAAGAAAAGGCATCTGAATCAGAAAGAAAGAAATAAAATTTTCTCTGCAGATGATATCATCTTACCTTTAGAAATTCTAAAGACACACTAAACAAATTGTTAGAACTATTCAATAAATGCAATAAAGTTGCAGGATACAAAATCAGCATACAAAAGTCAGTATGTTCCTATATACTAACAGCAAATTATACCCCCAAAATAATAATTATAGGGAAAACAATCCCACATACAGTATGTATTTTCAGCAGAAAAAAAAACAATATGATACTTAGAAATAAATTTAACGAAGGAGGTGAAATATCTGTACACCGAAAACTATAAGATTGATGAAAGATGGGGCACCTGGATGGCTCAGTCGATTAAGCCTCTGGCTTCGGCTCAGTTTGAGCCCCATGTCAAGCTCTATGCAAACAGCTCAGAGCCTGTAGCCTGCTTCAGATTCTGTTTCTCCCTCTCTTGCTGCCCTCCCCCACTCACAGAAAAAGCTCTTGCTCTCTCTCTCTCTCTCTCAAAAAATAAGTAAACATTAAAATAGTTTTTGTTTAAAGATTAATGAAATAGGCACAAAGGGTATGATACCATTGTCATGAATTGAAAGAATTAGTATTGTTAAAATCTCCATACTACCAAAAGTGATATACAGATTCAATAAAACTCTGATCAAAATTCCAATGGCATTATTCATAAATATATAAAAACAATCCTGAAATTCATATGGAACCAAATAAAACTGCAAATAGCCTAAGCGATCCTGAGAAAGAAAATCAAAGCTGAAAGCATCACATTTCCTGATTTCAAACTATATTACAAAGCTATGGTAATCACAATAGTTTAGTACTAGTACAAAAGCAGACACATAGATCAATGAAACAAATCAAAAGGCTAGAAACAAACCCATGCATATCAGTCAACTAATATTTGACAAGGAAGCTAAGAATACTCAATGGAGAAAAGATAGTCTCTTCAGTAAAGGATATTGGGAAAAACTCAATATTCATATGCAGAAGAATGAAATGTAATTCACCACTCACAATAATTGACTCAAAACAGATTAAATGTAGCACCTGAAACTATAAAACTACTAGAAGAAAACACATCCTTAACATTGGTCTTTGTAACCATTTCATGAATCTGACACCAGAAGCACAAGCAACAAAAGCAAAAATAAATCAGTGGGACTACATTAAACTACAAAAGTTTATGCATGGCAGCAGAAATGATCAACAAAATAAAAATGCAACCTACATAATGGGAGAAAACATGTATAAACCACATATCTGACAAGGGGTTAATATCAAAAATGTATAATGTACTCATATAACTCAATAGCAAAGAACAAATAATCCAATTTAAAAATAAGCAAAGCACTTGAATGGACATTTTTCCAAAAAAGGCATTCAAATGACCAACAGGTGCACCAAAGGTGCTCAATATCATTAATCACTAGAGAAATGCAGACCAAAACCTCAATAGATATCACCTTGCACCTGTTGGAATGGTTATCATCAAAAAGACAAGAGATGATAAATACTGGCAAGGATTTAGAGAGAAGGGAACACTTGCACACTGCTAGTGAGAATGTTAACTGGTTACAGCCACTATTGAAAACAATATGGAGGTCCTCCTAAAAATTCAAAATAAAACTACCATATGACCCAACCGTTCCACTTCTGGGCATATAACCCAAAGAGGATCTTCAAGAACTACCAATCTAATAGAAACAAAAAGCAGATTGGTGGTTGCTGGGATGAGTGATTTGAGGGAGAGTAGAGAAAATGGGTGAAAGTAGTCAAAGGGTATAAAATTCCGGTTATAAAATGACTGAGTTCTGAGGATGTAATACAGAGCCTGGTGACAGTAGCTAACAATACTGTGCTAGTTGCTAAGAGTAGATTTTAAAATCTCTTACCACACAAAAATGTGTAACTATGTGAGGTAATGGATGTGTTAACTAGCCTTATTGTGGTAATCATTTTGCAAAATATACAAAATATACTAGTATGCCTTAAAATTATACCACATTATATGTCAATTATGTCCCAACCCGCAGAGGGAAAAAAATGCTTCTTCCACCCAATTTTACAACATAAAATGATGAGTCATGCATGAAAAAATATTCACTTTTTATTTATTCCTGGAGAATAAAGAATGAATCACCACAACAGGAAACTCAACAGGTCAAAATATGCAATTAATAATTCTTTAATAGCAAATTCCATTTTTTTATTTTAGAAAGAAAGAGAATGAATGAGTGGGGGAGGGGGGCAGAAGAAGAAATAGAGAGAATCTCAACCAGGCTCCAGGATCAGCATAGAGCCAGACCCAGGGCTCAATCCCATAACCCTGGGATCATACCTGAACCAAAATCAAGAGTCAGACATTCAACCAACTGAGCCACCCAGGAGCCCTGTGTAGATTCTATTTTTAATGTAATACCTAACATCTACTCTAAAAGGTGTTGGGCTAAATACATTTTTAAACCATTTTTTCTAACTTTCTTCAAAGCATTTAGATGTGAAGATTCAACTGAGGAAAAAATGCACTCAGTTATTGTTCTGATGTTGGCACTTTATAGTCTCTTAGCCTTTTGAAATCCCATAATATTTTACTGTCTCAGCAGGTTTACAAGTGTCACCTCAGATTTACATTTTCTAGAATATTTTCTTCCTTTTCTTCTGAATTGTTATGAAATCTTTGCCATTAGCCTGCTAATTTTAAGGTTAATTAGAGATCACATCTTTCTAAGGGTCTGGCAAAATGCACACGTGTTACCAGGGCAACTAGCCCACAGATTGTTACATGTACATACAGCTTCTTGAGGCTACGGGGGAAGTAGAGAATTCAAACATTCAGCTTCCACACTTCTAAGCTCGGTTGATTCCAATGGGATCTATAGAGTACTAGATAGAGAAACACTAAAAAGAAAATTCTAATAAATTAAAGCTACAATTACAGTAGTTTAATTACACAGTTGTTTAAAAATATTAATCACAGTCTTGCAGTAGTGGTTGTATAACATCTGCACTGCCTCGCTTATAAGTACACGTGCAAGTGTCCTTTGAGGATAGAGACCATGCTGAACCAATTTCATATCTCCAAAATCCCTTCCAAAGCCAGGCTCACAATAAGCACTCAACTGCTTATTCCAATAGGTACACAAAGAAAGCCTTCTAAGTAAGACTCATCTCTAGCAGGATGTACAGGGAATGAGAAATTAGAAAAAAGGATTAGCTACAAGATGGTAACAAATCACAGAGGGTGGGTGCAGATTACTCAACTCACAGTAAACTCCCAGGGGTCATTTCTAGAAAATGACCACCAGTCACCTATTCTCCACTTTTGGGCAACATGTCTTCCCACTCTGAATCATAACATTCAAATCAGGACTAACTTCATTCCCAGGGCCTCAGAGTATACAGTTGAAGCCTAAATCTGCGACAGAAATCAAAGTCCATCCCAAGGACTTTTCAGATGGAAATGAAGGAAGAAACTTTCACTGGCTTTCAGTGGAAGAGTATGAAATCAACAACTATAAAGAAACAGACATACACTGAGAGAAAATTAGTGCTATAGCTTCTGGTTATGATCATCTTCTGTTATACTCCTGTCCTTCCAATTTCATGAACCAACAAATTCACCTCTGGCTCACTTAATTCAAACTGAGTTTCCATCACTTATCCTCAAAACAGCCCTGACTCATACAATGCGTGATCCCTCCTACAAAGAAGGCCTAGAGGCAGAAGAGCTCAAGCAGGAAGAAGGGGTGTGGTGAGGGAGGGGATTGTGTTGGAAAAATCACCTGTTGTTGCTTGGTTGAAATACATTCTCTTTTTAGTAACAAACACCCCAGTGGAGGCCAGGGACTTAATACCTCACCCCCTCCCAAAAGCACATGGATACTTTCCTTACCAGAAGTATCAGCTTCTAACAAATGAGGCATCTGGATCAGCTGAGAAAGTTATCCTGTAATCCTCTGTTCCTTTCCCAGGAAACATAAGAGAACATGGAGTAGGCTAGAATTCCTGTAGACTAAATTAGCCCAGTTATCTTTCTAAAGCCTCAGTAGTTATTCTCACAAAGACAGCTACTCATCATCAGGGTCTAGTTGAGTGGGACTGTGGTTCTACTGACCCTTCAAAACATAGCACTGCCCAATCAGCCTCCACAGTCTGATTCCTCCCTGACTCTCTCCAGCCTGGCTCTTCCACATTCCATCACTCTTTCTCCAAAGTTAATATATTTACTCTTGGTATCTGTCAACACCTCTATTTTGCCCTGCCTCTCCTCAGGTAGTTATGCTATTTTCCAATTAAATTTAATAATGTCAATTTTGCAGCATTGATATACAATAAATAATTAACCCTTCATGTTTAGACAAAAAAAAGAAGTAGCATTTTTTTTCTAAAGACTATCTGGGGTATAACAACACTAATAACTACCATTTACTGAAGAGCAAATACTACATATATATATATATATATATATATATATATATATATATATATATATATACTCTATAGTATCACTTTACTGCCCTCACAACAGCCTTGGGAGATAGACAATTCTGTTCAACCATCTGTCATGTGTGTTTCTGGCACTCTTCTTGGCATTATACATACATGATTACCTCGTATGATCTTTGCAACCCACGAACAAACAAAACATGATGACCCCATCTTATAAATAAAGAAACTGGGGGGACACCTCGGTGACTCAGTTGGTTCAGCGACCAACTTCAGCTCAGGTCATGATCTCACAGTTGGTGAGTTGGAGCCCTGCATTGGGCTCTGTGCTGACAGCTCAGAGCCTGGAGCCTGCCTCAGGTTGTGTCGCTGTCTCACTCTGCCTCTCCCCTGCTAAATCACTCTCTCTCTCTCTCTCTTTATCTCTCTCTCTCTCAAAAATAAATAAACATTTTTTTAAAAAATAAGAAGGAAGGAAGAAACTGGGGCTTACAGCTGTCAAACACCTTGCCAAAAGGTACATAGCTACTGGGGGCTGGGCAGAGAGCACCAGGATAGAGTTGCAGGCCTCCCTCCCTCTGGAGCCCTCCCCTTTCCTCTACATGCTGCTTCCACATGAATGATATTTGGTTCAACTGCTACAGGTCTGAGTCATAAGAATGGAGTCATAAAGTTCTACATTTCACAAACTCTTGACTCAATCTTTCCTATGGACCATTAGAGTCTATTTTCATGGGGGAAGGCTTTATTCTAAAAATTAAATTTCATGTGACGGCACCTGGGTGACTCAGTCGGTTAAGCATCAGACTTGATTGCCAGCTCAGGTCATGATACCAGGGTCGTTAGACTGAGCTCCACATTGGGCTCTGGACTGAGAGTGCAAAGCCTCCTTGGAATTCTCTCTCTCTCTTCCCCCTCTGTCTCTGCCCCTCCCTCGCTCATGTGCTCTTTCTCTCTCTCTCAAATAAACATTTTTTTTAAAAAATTAAGTTTCATGTGGACTTTGAACACTTTTATTTTTTTCACTATTTTTTTAGTTTATTGTCAAATTGGTTTCCATACAACACCCAGTGCTCTTCCCCACAAGTGCCCTCCTCCATCACCACCACCTCTTTTCCCCCCTCCCCCTTCCCCTTCAACCCTCAGTTCATTTTCAGCATTCAATAGTCTCTCAAGTTTTGCATCCCTCTCTCTCCCCAACTCTCTTTCCCTCTTCCCCTCCCCCTGGTCCTCCATTAGGTTTCCCCTGTTCTCCTATTAGACCTATGAGTGCAAACATATGGTATCTGTCCTTCTCTGCCTGACTTATTTCGCTTAGCATGACACCCTCGAGGTCCATCCACTTTCCTATAAATGGCCATATTTCATTTGAACAGTTTTATTTTAAAAAGAATTTTGGAGGGCACCTGGGTGGCTCAGTCAGTTAGGCATTTGACTTGATTTAGGCTCAGGTCTTGATCCTATGGTTCAGAGCTGCTCTGAGCTGACAGCGAGGATTCTGCTTGGAATTCTCTCTCTCCTCTCTCTGCCTCTCTACTCTATGTGCACATGCTCTCGCTCGCTCTCTCTCCCTCAAAATAAAATAAACACTTTTTTTAATAAATTAAAAGAACTTTTGGTAGAGGTAAGGATGGATAAGACAAATACTACTGATGCCTTAGTTATCTTAGTGATATGCATGTTTTCCACATTTTAAATATGTAAACGTGGCATGGATCTTATAATCTCCTTTCAAAGGAAATTTGCCTATTATCACTAAGGATAAATTAAAACAGTCCTGGTACATATCCTGAGCCATGCAGACAGGATATCTGTTTTCTGATGATTACCTTCCGTGGAGTTTTTGTATGAGTAGCGCTATAGCAGGTTTAGTCTTAACTTCTGTGTGGACCCCATATTATTGCTACTCTATTTTCAAAGAATCACTCATGAGGGGCAGCAATAAAAGTTATGTTTTTGCTGTTGAAGATCATCATACATCAGGACTGCTACTAAAAAGAGTAGACTTTCTGGAACAGATCAGAGAATGTTCAGAGGCAAAGTTTCCTGTGCAGAAAATTCTCCAAGGATGCAAAATGCTAAACCTGATTCAGAATCATCTTTAGATTCTGAAGATTAAAAGGGCTTAGTCTCCCACTTTTATGGTGGTATTCAAAAACAAAATAGGCATTATTACTACTGGTGGTTAATAAAGAAATCAATGTGTGGGGAAATAGGGAATCAAATATCATTGCCTCAAATTCTTTTGCAGAAATGAGGACTATCGTATATATTCAAAATTTCTTCCCATTCTTTGGGATATTTAAAGTTTTAATTTTTTTCATGTTTTCTCTTCCATTTTTGTCCCGCCCTTTTATCTATGGCATATTGCTGCATTTTACTTAATATTTTAGCCCACATTACAGAATACCAAGCCAGTATCACAATAAAACTAGACTACAAATGCTATAAGCTAGAAACACTAGATAATGAAACTGGATGCAAAACCAATGAGATTTTATGTTGTCTTGCCTTTAGAGAGAGGGTGCATCAGATTCTATTCATTCAAAAGTTTGTTGCATTAAGTTAGGTTGAAGCTGGTCATTGCTATTGTTGATCTTGTCTGAAAGTTTAGGAAACAGAAAAGGGGGTATATTGATCTTGCACGGCCAGGAGGAAACTTGTGGACATTTTTCATGCTTTGGGTTCACCAGTACTTTCTAAAGCTCTTCTTATGTTTGGAGTATTTGCCATATTCTGAGTCCCTGCCAGAAACTCATTTTCCCAGTTTCCCATGCACTCAGGGTACATGCATAGAATTGATCTCCCACAGAACTGGTCTATGAACACTCCGGGTCACTACCACAAATCGTCAATTCAAATGCAATGTGAAGACACAGGCATCTCATAGGCTGAGTTCCAGTAAGGTGAGAGCGGCCATACCCAGCTGCAGAAATAACACTGACAGAGGCTCCGTGATAAACTTTCCAGTGTCTATGCCTGACAGCAGCCACACAATCTCCAAAACAACGGCCTGGAGTGTGATACAAGCATTGTTTTCAACTGTGTAGTATCCAAGTCTGATTTTCTGTCTCTCCAACATACTCTGCGAATGACCTAGTCACTTTAATAAATTATTTTTCTGCTTAAATTAGCTATGTGTCCTTATATAGGATGCCAAGAACATAGAGCCTAAGGCAAAAGCTGATATACTACTAATGTATTTTTTGTGCCTTAATGAAGTTATCACAATTGCAACTTCTCAGCTTATTAAAAAGACTAAAAGAAAAAGGTCAGGGGTGGGATTTTTTTTTATTTGTGCAGTGGAGCTGTGGTAAATTTTTTTTTCCAGTGTCTTCTTGATACTCTTTAAGTTATTCTCCATTTCTTTGGTATAAAACATTAATTTCTTTAATAATTTTAAAGATAGATATTTCCAAATGTTAAAATGAAAGGAAATCAAATCCCTGAGATCTGTAAGAAGGGAAGAACAGGGGTGCCTGAGTGGCTCAGTTGGTTAAGCTTCCTACACTTGATTTGGGCTCAGGTCATGATCTCATGGTTTGTGTTTGAGCACCATGTCAGGCTGTATGCACACAGTGCAGAACCTGTTTGGTATTCTCTCCTCTCTCTCTGCCCCTTTCATCTGATCTTTCAAAATAAATAAGGAAACTTAAACACACACACACACACACACACACACACACACACACACACACACCATGACCAAGTAATAGCTCCCCAACCTGCAGGTGCTGTGCAATAGCCCCCAGGAGTGAAATTCTCTTTAACAGGGGTCAGTATTTCATTTACTTGCATAGCCCTGAACTTGATATTATGCCATTACCTTCTCCTTACCCTGTGGTGGGTAAGGAGAAGCATTTTCCCACACTTCCTTGTGGCCACACCAACCATATAAATATATTTTTATAAAGGAAAGTATTGATAAAATATTATTGTCCTAAAAATTTTAATATTTTGAATTTAAATATTAAAATATTTGTAAATTTTGTCTTAAAAAGGTTTTACTTCACAAAAGTATCAAACCATACAAGTAATGAAGACTACAGTTCATGGCCCTTAATACCTGGGGCACAAGTAAGATTCTGAAGAATAAAATAAATATATTTCCATTCAGAGCACTCTTTTCATTTTTTCCAAGGGAAACAGATTCATGTGGTATCTCACAAGCCAAGAAATTTGGGGTGAGGTGGGTTCAATAAAACTTCATTTAAAATCAAATTTATACATGGAAACCCTCTGACTTTCTGTGAATTAACATTGGTGTAATATCAGGCAAGAGAGTTCACTGGGCTATAATTTTAAGACTCTTCAATGCCTTTGGCAGATATCAAATAATAGCCTATTTAAGGGCAATTCCATTTACTTGAATCAAGGGATGAACTCAAAAATAATACAACTGCAGCCTCTGGAAAAAGACTTTTAAAATGCCATCCTTTACTAGGACATAAAACTCAAAAAAGAAATACAAAGCTAATTCCATAAAACATAATTTAAGTCAACGTAAAACTCTTCTAAGTAGAAAAGTTAGAAAGAAGGTGGGGAGAGGGAGAGAGAGAAGGGAGGGTGGAGAGAGAAAGGAGGAAAGAAAGAAAGAAGGATGGTAGGCAAGCAGGCAGGAGGAAGGGAGGAAGGAAGGAAGGAAATCCTAAAGTAATATGAACTAATCAGCTCCTCAAATACTATCAAGAAGTCACTCAATAAATGGGTATTTATTAAAATATCTCAGGTTATATAGAACTGTAGGAAGTATTTGTATTACAAATAAAAGCTACAGAGGTACGTGGGTGGCTCAATCAGTTAAACATCCAATTCTTGATCTCAGCTCAAGTCCTGATCTCAGGGTCCTGAGTTCAAGCCCTGTGTTGGGCTCTGTACTAGGTATGATGCCTACTTTAAAAATAAATAAATAAAACATAAAAGCTAAGGACTCTGTCTTAAGAATTTTGTAATCCAGTAGAAGGAATAAACACTAAGGCACATAGTTCAATAAAAGCATGAGTATGCGTGTGTGTGCATGTGCGTGTGTGAAGAGTAAAGCTTCCCACCCCCTGTTCTTCGTAAATCCACCTCTAAAAAGGCAATGACCAGACAGCATGATGTTCTCATAGCCCCCATGAGTTATCCACCCTAAGGTTAGTCCTATAAATAATATACTTCCTGTGACAAGCGCTATGTGATGAACCACTGCTCACTTTCCTGATACCTCGAAATTCCTGAACACGGCATTCTTGGAAGCTGCTACCCTATCTGCATGGCCCCTTACCTTGGCCCTTTAAACCAATCAAACCCATTCATTTATTCTCCAAAAACTCTCTATACACAATTGTATAAGTGAGTCAGAATTTACTGGTTTGGTTAATCAATGTTAAAACCATTTGAAATGAATGCTAAACATCACTACTTCCACAGTACAAGGAAAAGGTATGCAAAATGTCATCCATCCTCAGTTCTCCATCCTGCTCCCTTGTTGTGTGGTCTATGCTACTGGCTGAGAGAGTACACAACCTTCTCTATTTTCAGAACACTTCCACCCAACACCCACTGGAAGCATTCTATTCCATGATCTGTTCTTCTCTCTCCAGATGTTCAGTTTTTTCAGTGACTCCATTAGACATTCCTGGTACTCCAACAGGATAATTTATGGTGATCTTTGACTATCCGAGTCTCCCAAAACAGTCCAGGATCAGTATGGGCACTCCACGTTTGGTTTTCTATGCAGTTCCATACTGATGCAAGTTACACATAGATACGTACACACACACACACACACAACACATATAAACACATATTTCAAAGGGAAATATGAATTATTAAAGACAGAATACTTCTATAAAGGGAGGAAAAGGGGTTTTCTTCATTTAAAACTCTCCTTTCACAGTTGAGTTATTGATTTACATTATCATACAAAATCATATTGATTCCTTTCACTCCTTTCCACTTTCCTTTAAAATATTTCCATTGGACTGCCAAGGGCCTCTTTACTAAAAGTGACAATCTCTAAATATGTCTTCCCTTAATCCAAAACACCTAAAGTAATATCTTGATATTACTACTTATAAGAAAGAGATCTTATGAGAATCCCTTATATTCTCCAGAATAGTATATTTGGGGCTAGCTAGTGGGGAAAACCTGTTTTCTACATAGACATACATACATATATGCACACACACACACACACATGCACCAACCACTTTGAGAAGAGTTTCAAATAAATGAGCCAAAGATTTTGTTAGAGGTTTGAAAGGAAAGTTTAATTATTTGTGGCACAGACATTACAAGGAATTCAGGTAAGCCTGGCTTGAAATTTAAAGAGGAAGAGATGCAACATCTGGGACAAGAAGAGGAAATGTTTCACTTCTGCGGATGATTGAATAAGCAAAAGTGTAAAAATTTCAACAAATTAACCTTGCCAGTTACAAAGGATAAAGCTATGGAACTTTGTTTTTGTATTTTATAAATGTATTAGCAAATATCTCTATCACAATTAAATTGCAAAAGTCTATTTTTTTAAGTTTTTAATGTTAAAGGTTTTTTAATTTAAAAGTTTTAATTAATTTATTCATAAAGTTATAGTTTGAAGCTGATTCTTAGAAAATACCAAAATTGATAAATTTCTAGTCAGACTTACCAAAAAAAAAAAAAAAAAAGACAGAGAACTTCCAATATCAGGAATGAAAATGAGAGTAAAACCAGAGATATTTCATGCATTAAAAGAATAATAAAGTAATATTAGAAACAACTTAGGCATTCAATAATTTAGAGGAGATTGACTGCAAAGGGGCAGTAGGGAACTTTTTGGGGTGCTGGAAATATTCTATATCATTATTGTGATGGTTGCTAACAAGTATATCCATTTCTTAAAACCCACCAAAACTATATCTTAAAATGTTGATTTGTACTTAATGCAAACCATACCTTAATAAATCAGATAAAAATCACATGTAGAGTTACAGTGGGTGTTTCCAGCAAGACTGAGGTTAAATGTTGGTATTTATTTTTCATTTTTATAGTGGACAATTGTTTTTGGGGGGGTAATTCGTTTGTTTGTTTTCGTTTTCTAGCACCATCCTATTCTTCTGAGAGTATCATTCCAAACACCTTTTTCTAGGATCTGTCCATTCTCCCCAACGCAAACTCTCATTCCATCCTTTCGGCTTCTACGTGAACTGCCACTGTGGACTGGTGCAGGAGTTCACAGCTGATCCAAGCTGGGCCAGTGAGTCCCTTTCCAAGAGATTCAGCTTACCTCTTTGTAGTGCCCGAAACTTTAATATACTGGATTTGAAAGCTGTCAGTAGCCCAGTGAGCAGAACAATGAAAAGAAATGGATTTGCTGAGAGCAAAATACTGACGCAGATAAACTGAGTGGTACAGATGGGAGATGAAAGGTTCCAACATTTCAAATTATGCTCTTCTCAAAGATTCGTTGAATCCTAGTCCTTCCTTGATCATTCATTACTTTTTGGCTGTACCAAAAGGCATCCTTTTATAGAACACCAAGTCATGTTTCTGCCATGTGCAAGTAAGAGAATTTTAACTTATATATCACCCAAATCAGTATGTTTGTATTGAGATCCTGCTGGGATCCTGCAGGAGATTTTCTCCCAAGATTTACCTAAACGCCATAAACACAGAAGACAAAATAAAATAGCTGTCATTGAAGATTTAAATTCATGGGGTACTCCACACGCATATAGAATATAGTGTCTCAGGATAAAAGGGTAAGCCGTGGGTACACATTTTTAAATACTCCTTCCTACAAATACAGATACAGATATATAAATATAGATACAGTTGCTTAGCAAGTTGGCATTTACCTGTCACCAACTAACTTTCAGAATACATCACAGCTGATATGGCAAAATGGGATTTGTGATACTAATTCTTGAAATATCTTTATAAATTGGAACTCCTGCTCCTACTCTTCAACTGCTCAAGACTTTACCTTAATGTCTAAATTAAGACCAAATTGTTTTTTTTTTAATGTTTTATTTATTTTTGGTACAGAGAGAGACAGAGCATGAGAGGTGGAGGGGCAGAGAGAGAAGGAGACACAGAGCCGGAAGCAGGCTCCAGGCTCTGAGCTAGCTGTCAGCACAGAGCCTGATGTGGGGCTCGAACTCACAAACGTGAGATCTGACCTGAGCCGAAGTGGAGGCCAAATCAACTGAGCCACCCAGGTGCCCCAAGACCAAGTTTTTAAAAATACAAATCAAAATTCACTTTCCTGTCAAGAATCAAGACAAAGAGAACTTTGAGAAGCAAAGTTTCAAGACTGGAGTACATAGTATGTATATATATATATATATACAGATTCTGGAGTTGGGCCACCTACATCAAATCCCACTGCCTGTGTGTCAGTGAGCAATCATATAACTCCTTTGCACCTCACATTCCCTGTCTGTAAAGTGGGAATAATAATAGTCCCTAGTAAAGCATGCAGAACAGTGTCCGGCACATCACAGTGCTATATAAGAAAAAGCTAGTATTTTATTTATTACCATTATTATTATTTTCATATGTGTTATATCATATGTTTATTAACCCTGTATAATTGGATCATTAACTCATTTATTATTAAACTTTGAAAAATTCCTTCAAATAAATGTGTAAGTATATGTTTGTATGTTTCCCCACTTCTAGGGGAAAATTTGAATGTTTTATAATAGGTTAGAAAATTTTGAACCTCTGAATATATGGGCATCCTATTTATTAAGTATATACATACTTTCAGGAACAAAACTTTTATTGTTCCTTTTTTTAACTTTTTATTTAAATTGCAGTTAACTAACATACAGTGTAATGTTAGTTTCAGGTGTACAGTATAGTGATTTGGCACATCCATACAACACCCAGTGCTCATCACAGGTGCACTCATTGAGGTGCCTGGGTGACTCAGCCTGCTACACTTTTGACTCTTGATTTCAGCTCTGGTCATGATCTCACAGGTCATGATCTTTGTAGGATAGAGCCCTGCTTAGAATTCTCTCTCTCCTTCTCTCTTTGCTCTTCCCTCACTCATGCATGTGTACTATTTTTCTCTCTCTCTCTCAAACTAAATAAACTTTTTTAAAAAACCCACACACACAAGTGCACTCCTTAATCGCTATCACCCAATTAACCCATCTGCCTGCCCACTGCCCTTTTGGTAATCATCAAATTGTTCTCTATCATTAAGAGTCCATTACTCAGTTTTTCCCCCCTTTTCTCATTTGGTTTGTTTTGTAAGTTCCACATATCAGTGAAATATTTTGCTATGTGTCTTTCTCTGACTAATTTCACTTAGCATTATACTCTCTAGCTCCATTCACATCATTGCAGATGGCAAGCTTTTGTTCCTTTTTATGGCTGAATAATATTCCATTGTGTGTGTGTGTAAATAGCTAGATAGATGATAGATGATAAAGAAGATGTGTTATGTATGTATGTATACATCAGTCAATTCTTTGGTTATTGAAGATAATGCTGCTCGAAACAAAGGGTGCATGTATCTCTTTGAATGAGCATCTTTGTATTCTTTGGGTAAATACTTAGGAGCATGATTACTGGAACATAGGGTAGTCCTATTTTTAACTTTTTTGAGGAATCTCCTTACTTTTCCAGAGCAGCTACACCAGTTTGTAATTCCACCAACAGTGCAAGAAGGTTCCCCTTTCTCCACATTCTTGTCAACACCTGATGTTTCTTGTGTCGTTGATTTTAGCCATTCTGACAGTCATAGAACATGCTGAATTTATCAAACCCAGTATTTTACTGCAAATAGAAGCCCAAGGGTTAAGAAGAATGCTGGTTTAACCCAGCTGATATTAAATTTAAAGGATAAAAATGTCCCATTTTGGAGCCATTCATGCACCTATCACTCATAATTCTCCTAAATATATTTTTAACAGACATTCCCTTACTTATATGCATAATACGTAGTTCCTGAAAATATCCACAAAGTCCAAAAATAGAGGCTTATTACAAGGGATTGTACTCTGAAAGAGCTAAATAAGTACCTAAGTATATCTATGTTAGTCAATCTGTTTGTTAAATTTGTTTATGCCCTTTAGAGCTGAACATAAAATCAACTGGCTAAGTACAGTGGGCACCAAGCTGTGGGTACAGATCCCACTCTTCCCTCCTGATGCTTTCCACATTGACTCCATTGTTTTATGCTTATAACACCTGGGCTTTTGACCACTTCTATCGATATATTTATTTGTTTTATTTTGTTTTGTTTTGTTTTATTTTATTTTATTTTATTTTATTTTATTTTATTTTAGAGACAGAAAGAGAGAGAGAGAGGGCACAAGTGAGCAAGGGGCAAAGAGAGAGAATACCAGGAGGGGCAGAGGGCGGGGAGAGGAAGAGATAGAGAGAGAAGCAGGGTTCACCCTAAGCATATGCCCTCTCCTCCACTGAGGATCATTCATCCATTCATCTTTCCAGGCATATTATATATCCCGTGAGAGCACACACCCAGGACGTATCATACTCTCTCTTTTTAACTTTCATGTGGTATTAGCTCTACAAGCAAACCACCTGTCATTTCACCACCAACCCTCATGTCAAGGTCAATGTCTCTTTACTCCTTTTGGTCTCTGAAGTAGACTCCTCAAGAAGGGCTCAGAAGAAAGAAAGAACTCAGAGTTTTTATATGTTATTAATAGTGTGTACACTTTATACTTAATAGTTTCCTTAGATATAAAATCCTTAGCTCAATTTTTTTCCTTTAAATATCTTAAATATGTTGTTCCACTTTCTCCGGCATGTGGTATCACTGTTGAAAAATGTGATAACAAGCTAATCTTTTCACCATTAGCTGTTTTTGTCTCCAAGCACAAAGATGTTTTTCTGTTTTAAAAGGGGCTGATTTAAGATCCCATGATTTTACTATAATGTATCTTGGTATTGGTCATTCAGAGTCAATATTTCCATATACCTGGACCACTCTTTCAATATGAGGTCTCAAATTTTTTTTTAATCTGAGGAGAGTTTTCTAGACTTATACTTCTTAGTAATAAGATTTTATTTTCAGGAACTCCTTTTATCTGTGTGTCAGATCTTCTTTCTCCATTTTCAATATCGGTCACTTTGTCTTTTTTTCTTTCTTTCATGTTTTTAAAAATTTCTTCTTTCATACCCCCTTAAAGCACTATCTGTTATGTTTATTGGGATGTTTTTCTTTTGCTTCTAGTTTAGCTTTCCTTGATAAAAAAAATCCAAAAAAAAAAGTTTTGTTTTTATTTAGAATTCTTTTTTTATGTTTATCTATTTTTGAAAGTGGGGGAGTGGTGTGCACACACACCCAATCTGAAGCAGCTCCAGGCTCTGAGCTGTCAGCAGAGTCCAATGTGGGGCAGGAACTAGCAAACCATGAGATCATGACCTGAGCTGAAATCAGATGCTTAGCTGACTGAGCCACCCAGGCACTCCTTTTATTTCCATGTCACCTCATTTCTGAGTTTTTCAAATTCTGACTCTTTTATTCTTTCATGTGTTATTTCCTTTTCTTGATATCATGTTTTGAAATAAGTGGTTACTGTTTTACTTTATTCTGTGGGCATATTATTCTGAGGTGCTTTTGTTTTTACAGAAATATTTTTCTGTTCCTTATTCTTTTTTTCTTCTAATAACTTTGTATGATATTTGACCTTGATACTTTCTGTTCACTCATTTTATGTATTATTATTTTTTCTGAGCCTTCAGAAAGATGAAAATTTCAGGATAGCTTTTATAACATCCTAGAGGTCTTTCTTCTGATGTTTCTTTATGATGGTTGGAAACAAGGCTTGCTTTCTCACACTTCCTGGCTCTTTTCCTCTCCTGTGCCTTTTTCTAACCTTCTCACTTCTGTCTGAAGTGTCTCTACCCTGCTTGACTTGTTTTGATTCTATTCCAAGAAGTTTCTCCTCAGAGTGAAGCCCGATTGTGCCAGAATATCTGTGAAGGTCAGTTTCAAGAGTGAATCTAAGGGCTAGACTATTCCAGATCATTCTGTACTGGCCATGGTTCACCCAATATTGGTTTGGGTAAAACCCCTCTCAGAATTAGTTGCTGTTTCAAATCAGCCTGCTGCACTTTATAGTGAATTCCTGTAGGGTTTTGGTCCTATGCTTGGTGCTAGATGTTCTATTGCTTCCTTCTGTTCTCTCCCACAGGAATGTTTACACCTTACAGGTTGTGAGTCTCATTTACCATCTTTCAGGTTTGTGGGGATAGCTTGTCATCAAGTTTCGTGGTAAATATTGTCAAGAGGTTATTAGTTTTGAGGCACTGGGTGGCTCAGTCGGTTAAACCTCCAACTTCAGCTCAGATCATGACCTCACAGTTCATGAGTTTGAGCCATGCATGGGACTCTGTGCTGACAGCTCAGAGCCTGGAGCCTGCTTCAGATTCTGTCTCCCTCTCTTTCTGCCCCTCTCCTGCTCACACTCTTCCTCTCTCAAAAATAAATATTTAAAAAAATTTTAAATAGGTTATTAGCTTTGCTGTCTAGGTCTATTTTTTTTCTCTCCATAATATTTTATTGTCAAATTGTTTTCCATACAACACCCAGTGCTCTTCCCCTTAAGTGTCCTCCACCATCACCACCACCTCTTTTCCCCCCTCCGCCTTCCCCCTCAACCCTCAGTTCATTCTCAGCATTCAATAGTCTCTCAAGTTTTG
>NC_043702.1:48359688-48375754 GCF_006229205.1 Suricata suricatta
GGTGCCCACTCTCACCACTGTTGTTCAACATAGTGCTGGAAGTTCTGGCATCAGCAATCAGACAACAAAAAGAAATAAGAGGCATCAGAATTGGCAAGGAAGAAGTCAAACTTCCCCTATCTAGGTCTATTTTTATGTGGAGGTATGAAGATATTCACAACAATGCCTCCACTTGCTGCCATATTCCTAAAATCACTTAAATTCTTTTAACTTGGTTTTTGCCATCTGTAGCCAAGAAAGTATTGACTAGTACATTCTCCAATAATTTATCTCATTAAAAGCTACCTTAAGTAGCTAATATCAAATCATTAAATTAAAAGAAAACAGCATAATGATAATTCTAAGTGAGCTTAGTTAAGTAGCATCCAAGTTGATTGATTCTAAATGATTGGCTAAACGTGTTTGACATGAACTATTTTTTTACCTAAGTCCTTTTTATGGTCTTTAGTCTCTTAGTGGGTGATCCTGTTTTAAAGAAAATGTCTAGTAGCAGATTTGCAAGTTTTTTTTTATCATGAGACCCATGCCCTAGTCCTATTAATTAGTAGATTTGGGAGCACAAATCCAAACCGTGTTTAATTATTTCCCCTATATAATTGTTTGCAGAAGTTTTGTACCTATCAACTGAAAAAAGGAAATAAACTGAAACCTTATTCTAATGCTATTCCCAGAGCCAATACTGCAGACTCGACTTTGTAGGAAAGTATTTAGTCACTGAACCTCCTCAGACAGGAATTTACCTTAAGGTATGGGACATGATGAGTTTTTAGTACAAAGTATGGACTGATTTTGAAAATTATTAATAATGTTAATGAGCAAATGTACATCCCACTGGTTCTATTTTATTAAATTGTCAGTTAAGGCTGCTTGAAATAAGAAATTCAATTATCCTGAGGTCAAGTGCTCCTGCCTAATTGATCTCTTCTCAATGGGCTAAAATTGGCTACCACTGCTCTTTGTAAAGAAAACAGCTTGTACAACGAAAACTTATAAGCCTCCAGCATCTCAAATTCATAAACAACTGAATAATACTGTTAGGTAAGATATTGGCTAGGCAAGAGCAAAGCCCTTGCAGTTGACTCAGAAGCTTTGCCTTTTTTAGTGAAAAAAGGTTCATACTTGCAATAATTCAGTTGCAATAATCATGAGGTTGTTCACTCATCAAATAAAGGAGTAGTATGTATACATGTTAGAGAACTTCTCATAGGCTTTGGTTAAAAGGAATTACACAGAGATATAGAGAATGACAAGATACTGCTCAATCTCTATCACAACAGAATACTCCAAAGTCCCCTCAATCTGCACATGCCCATGACATTATCTCTTGGACCCTTCACCTTTTTTTGCAGTGGTAAGACACTATATAGCTCCTTGTTAACTTTGCCCTTTTCATTCAGGGAAAAGCTCACCATTTTTAAGATCTCTGTTGAAACTACTGCAATAAATTACTGCCTCCTAGGCTATGAAATCAAGATGTCTTGTGAAAAACAAATGTTCCCAGCTCTTAGTTCACATTCCATATTCAATGTGCCCCAGATGAGATGACTTTTAATTTTGGGGGATCCCCATTAAATTAAAAGCAAAGGGATAATGATGGACAGAAAGGATTGAAACAGGGACTTTATAAAATGAGTGGCTTTTTTGAATATTGGTTATAAAAGATAAAATATAAATCCCAAACCTTTTCAGAAAAGTACAGAAGGAAATGGGGCTTAATAGCAGGAAATGGTATATTGTTAACACTTGAGTTGTTTTCTCCCATTTTGTTGTATTCAGTGATGTCAAAGACCTGGTGGGAAGCTTTAAAAAATAGTCTCTGATTTACTAAATTGAAACCAAATTCTGCCCATGCATTCAGAACTGTGCCAAACACATAATGAGGGCTCAGTTCTCTATATTATTCTCACTGATGATTCATCTATATCTTTTCCTCCCTCCCCTCTCAAAAGATGAAGGACTCCAAAGAATATGCATTCCATCTACTCTCACCAGCTCAGGGTCTTGTGTCCTCCCTTTTTTCTCCGCTGGTTGTTTTCTCTCCCATAAACCTATTCCGTTCTCTTCCAAGCCCTGCTCCTATTTCAGAGGGGATACTGCCACAAACGGCTGCACCATGTTCTTCTCCACATCCTTGTTCTTTCTGCCTACTCATTCTTTCTATGCTCCCTTCCCCCTAAAACTTTGACTCACATGTCGTTTTGGCTTTACCATAGAACCAACCCTTTGGTTGAAACTTGCCAAAAGCACTAACATTTTGAAGGCAGAGTTATGCAATGGTTAGGAGTATAGGTTCTGGAGTTTGGTTCTCTGGGTTAAAACACCAGCTTTACTACCTTTTTCATCAACTTGTGCAAATTATTATACCTTTCAGTACCTCAATTTCTTCATCTGTAAAATGGGGATGGCACTCATCCATTTCATGTAGTTGTGAGGATGAGTGACTTAGAACACAAAAAAAGCTTAGGACAATAGCTTACATAGCTTATATACACTAAGCTCCTGACAACTATTACATATTATTACTAGTATTTCAAGAGCCAGTCACAAACCAACTGGTGTCTCGGGTCAAATTTTTGAGAGAGGATCCAATCAACTCAGTTCATTGGAGGGTTTTGTCACATATGACCTCAGGATTATCCTACACCATGTCCTCAAGACCTGACAGGATCTGGCTTTGACCGACCTTAGCCTAGCTCTTCAAGTTCACCATGGACAACTTACTAAAAGTAATTTATATAGGAAAAGGAGGAAGAAAATAGCATTCTGACACTGGCTATAAGACCTGGCTCTTGGGGCACCTGGGTGGCTGAGTCGGTTAAGTCTCCGGCTTCGGCTCAGGTCAGATCTCACGTTCATGGGTTAGAGCCCTGCGTCAGGCTCTGTGCTGACAGCTAGCTCAGAGCCTGGATCCTGCTTCCGGTTCTGTCTCCTTCTCTCTCTGCCTCTCCCCCTCTCATGCTCTGTCTCTCTCTATATCAAAAATAAATAAAACATTAAAAAAAAAATTAAAAAAAAAAAAGACCTGGCTCTTGTTCCAATATTTTATATCCATGGAAGTCTTGTCTTTTTATATAACCTTTTTTTTTCCCTTGAACCAATTGACTGGGTTCCTCTTCCTGACAGCCAAAGAACCTAGAATAGAACATTTCCTTCAAGTAAATGGGTCAAACCCAAAATATCCTCATGCTCACTGCTAATGCACAAGTGTTATACGGATGACATATTATGTAGTCATGATGCTAAAGAGAAGTGAAGAGCAAAAGGCCAAGGTCCTTTTTCAAGGTTCAAGAAGAAAAAAGGTGCTCTGAGGGATAGCAGCAGAGTGTTTGTTATTCAGATACAAAATATGAGCACCTTTTTGTAAGAATCTGTTTTATTACCTTTTCAAATTCTGTTCTTTATCCATTAAATTGAGCCCTGACGGGACTTTGATTTTACAATATTTTGTTAGTTACAATGTTAACCTGAAAGTCAAAACTGTATTGTTTTTAAGTTTTCTATAATTCTAATTTCTCAGAAAATTTACACTGTGCTTCTTTCCTTGCAGCCTGGTACAGTGAGATTTTTGTCTGTTTTCTACAAAGACAGGAAGGACTTGGCCATCCCCTACCTGTTCAGACCTACACATAACTCCTCCTCAGCAACTTTGCCCATATTGAAGAAATAAAAATACTTCTCCCTGGAGTCAGCGATTGGCAGCTTCTCTGCCTCAAGGACATTGTCTATGTCTTTTTTAATTCAATCAGCTCAGCACCACACCAGTGCCCTGCACAGACACCTGCTCAGTAAATGCTTTTGAATCGACTGAGATGGCCAAATGATGCAACGTCTTCCCTCACCACTTCACCTCCTGCCTAGAGCAGGGCAAATCAGTAAGAACAGGCTGGAAGAGGGAAAGATCAAGGCAGAGCCTAGAAGGGCCTAGCACTTAAAACAATAATGAAATCTTCTGAGAAGACTCTACTAAAATCCACATGTATTCAGATAATCCCACTAGGAAATAGTACAGGTGGTAAGTTGCCAAAAATCACATTTTCCCTGAGTTCCCAGAAACACTATGTCCATCTCAGTGTGTTAGCCAGAAATCACAGAGAAGGGAGAGAATTAATAACTGCACATTTTCAAGGATTTAATGAAACATTTATGGACTATTTCATGCTTGTAATAAAAGTTATTACCCTTTCGTTGGTAAGTGTGAACTCCAGGGGACAATATCATTCTATTACATCCCCAAATTCTATAAAGTTATTAGTTATCTCCTACAGGAAATCATCCTCTATTGACAAGCTCTAAGATGGATAGTCTAATACCTGAAATGATTCCATAAATTTCAACTTGAGAGCTCTGTTATCCAAATCAGAATTTTCAAGTTTGTTATTACAGGACTGTCAAACTCACGGCTAAGTATTGCTGAATTCCATGGTCACGCCAAACGCAGCGTCACTCTGCAGGATACGTGGGTTTGAACTGCAGAAGGAAACAAGGAAAAGAAGCCGTGAGCATCTTGCCACGACCACTGCTCTCCTCTCACGCTGTCCTTTTGCAGATGTCTACAAACATAATAAGACACAAGTCCGGATTAAAACCCCAACAAATAAATGTTGCTATTCTAAAGTGAAATAAATTATATTTAATATGTTTGCAAATATATGAAAAGTTTTAACATACAGCAAAATGTGCACATACAGTTAAATTTGCATATGTGTGTGTGTGTGTTCACATATATTTATAAAGGAGTTTTTAAGGCCTCTTTGTAGCAGATGAAGAGTATAAATAAAGTAAATTGCTCCATCTGCTGGCTGTATCTGGAATTGGATTCAAATTCTAAGCTGCAAGGAAAGTAGGTAAGATTTCTGAGCTAATTCCAAAGGTCAGAAAAAAACCTACATCCAGCACGCATGAAAAATGTTAGCACACCCCCATTCAAAGCCTTCAAGGTCCACTAAAAAGCACTTGATATTCTAGAGCTAATGGAGTTCGGTTGCATCTCGTCTTACCAAGTGTTTCTCTGCTTTGCTACCAGCATATTGAGATAAAACACTAAAACTCCCAATAGCTTCTACTCCAGATCCCACAACAAACACTGAACTTTAACACTGGAAAATCCAAAGGTTGTTCACAAAAACAGACTTGCTAGTTTCATAGCATCCTCAGCTCATACTTTGGTAAGAGAAGTTCACAAGTCAACAAATCTATAAATCCTTTTAGCAGTCTGATGCTGAATAACACATCATGAAATTGAAGACACTTCATCATAAAAGAAAAGTCTCCAGATTGGAGACCTGTTTAGGTTTCTACCTACGAGCTGGGCTTCATCATTATTTTTGTCCAAACTTTAATTTAGCACTCTTGGGGGAAAAAATCTATACCTACAGTTTTCAGCAATGTCAGTCATATTATCGGTTTATAATGTAAGACATTGTCCCATGTCCTCCTTGCTGACTGGTCCTCTTCCCAAGGATGGTGTTATCCATTTCTCTCTCACTCTTAAATTTCGCAAGTGAGGAATTTTTCTATCTTGAGATTCTTGAAAACTAGCCAGTACTAATATTCACTCTACTAATTTTTCTAACTTGTTCAATAGCTGTTATATTTGAAACATTTTATCCTTGTTCTCTTTCCTACATTAAATCACCTCTTGAAAATTCAATTACAAGTTCATGTGAATGATTTGAACTTGGGTTTTGTTGTTTATGATGCCATTGGAACTCATCAACCGTGCTGCGTTCAATACAGGGAGCATATTACTCTCCATCCGATCAGAGCATCTTGTGAGGCTTTGGCTTTAGTGGAGGATTGTAGTTTATCTGTAAAATCTTTTTTTTCCCCAGCATATTTTCATGTTGTGGACATGGATCATTTTTCTATTCTAGTATGAAGTACTAAAGTAACTTGTTTCTCGTTGCAAAGAAGAAAATCAACTTAGCTTTTGAAGGAGTCTGAGTTTTGTACTGAATATAAACTATGATGCAGTTTTCCAACCGGATGTGACTATGGAGAATATTCTTGTCAATGATTCTTTCCAAGATGATTTCATCTTTTCCCCCCAAAACGAGTTATATTTAGTGGTTACTGTGGGGGGAAAGGTCATTTTTCACTTAGCATTTCCCTCAACCCTGACATTTTCTTACTTTTTTGTTTGTTACTTGAAACTTCCCCTTTATTTTACCAGCTTGTTAAACACACAATTCAATGCAGCAATTTAATAATTGTTACTAAGCATCTGTCTTCCAAGAGTTTATAGTCTACTAGAGAAGAAAAATGCAAAAACAGTTATTACAACACAGCGAGGTGAAAATAATAGTGGAGACATCCAGAGTGCAAAGGTCATTTAGCATCTGGAAAAGACATCAGAAAAGAGGTGACTTGGGATGAGTCAGCCCTCAAAGGATGGATAGGAATTCACTCCCTGGAAAATGAGAGATGAAGACAGGGTTTCAGACAAAGAGAATACATGTGAGGGTCTCGTGGGTAGCTCAGTCAGTTACACGTCCAACTCTTGCTTTCGGCTCATCTCATGATCGCACGGTGTGTGGGTTCAAGCCCCATGTCAGGCTCTGCACGGACAGGATAGAGATTAGTTGGCTTTCTCTCTGAACCTCTTCTGCTCACTCGCTCGCTCTCAATAAATAAGTAAACATCCAAAAAAATCTTTAAAGAAAAAAAAACCAGAATGCATGTAAAAAATTCAGAATGTGAAAGAATATGGAAAGTTTCCTTTTTACAATTCTCAATCCCTGTGACATTTTGGGTGAAAAATGCTATGTGGAAAACTGGTTTTCTAATACTATTAAGTGTAAAACAAGTCTCCTGTTGAAGTAAGTAGAGTTTAAACCTTTGTAAATGAAATACATTTTAGTAAATATGTGTTCAAATACAATATTTTTATGTCTAAAAATTATGTACACATATTTAGCTGCAATTTACAAAAATTTGCTGTTTTGTATATATGGTCAGTCTGCCGGAGGGGGGGGGGTGTCTCTGAAAAAAAAGATGCCACGGGTTAAAGCTTAATGTGATAAACACAACATCCAAAAGGGCAGTATAGGCAGATTCTTGTGCAGTTAGCTGGAGGGGGAAAACAAAAAAGCTTTGCTTTGTACCCGAAGTAATCGGTAGGCAGGTTGGATAGCAGGGCTATAACCTTGTTGATGACTTTATTTCCTAAAAGAAAATCGGTAAATAGGTGTTCCTTTTGCTTTTATTAGGATAGACACCATTGGGAATCCCTGCATTTGTTTTCATAGAAAGTTTCACCTGATTCTCCGCTTGTGGCACCCTGTGCTATTGCAATTGAGATTTAATGATGAGGAAATAAATAGAAATATGGGCTACACACTCCTGGAAATAAATGCATGCACTTTAGTGCCACTGAGTGATTGGAAGATTTGACAACTTAGGGCACAAGGGCCCCCATGTTTACACTGCATGACACATATTGGCAGCATTCCATGAGCATGAAACCTGCATTTCATTTCCACCAATTTTTCCTATGAGTGTGGGGTGGAGGGTAGAAGTATATGGTCTTCAAATGTGTATGCTTTGTACTTTCTATTAGGAAATTTTCAAACACATATAGAAAAAAAGAGATTACTAGCAACATGGACAAGTTTGTTTCATCTATAACTTTATTAATTACCCCCTGCTCCTGATCATTTTTGAAGCAAATCCCATACATCAGATCATTTTCTCTATGAACATTTTAGTATATATCTCTACAATTTAGCTGTTTTTAAAATAAAGTGCAGTATTAGCACATTTTTTGAAGTATTAGATTAACTTTTACATGACTCCTAAATCTATGCCTTATATAATCAACAGATAATTCCTAGAAAGATGTACCTTGAATTTTTTCATGAATTAAAAGAAACTCATTAGCAAAACAGACCTTCAATGACAAAGTAGTGTATATAGATTATATACAGGGAGAGAAAGAACATAATAAAGTGTACATATATGTATGTATATGTATAGAAATAGTCATTACTTCTTAAAATATACAGTAATGTCTTCTATTGTAAGTAACTTGTCCTGCAAGTGTTTTTCAATATACGCAAATATTTCTAAAAAATTTTAACTTGATAAACGAGCAATGTCTTACAAGTAGTACATGACATCAAACATCACATGATCACAACTGAACCAATGGTTCTTCTCTCTCTCTCTCTCTCTCTCTCTCTCTCTCTCTCTCTCTCTCCAGGATTTTGGGTGATCATCTCTGATGCTTGGATGCTCAGTTTCAGGCCATGATGTTTGGCAGAAATCAGTGATTTTTCAGAAGGTTGGAAGGTGCCCACAACTGGCACTAGTGTATTTTTTGCCACCTCAAAGCACCTATGGACAGTCCTTTGCTTCTCCATTCAGGAGTAAGCTTAGGAATGCTTTCTTTCATTCTAGTCATTGGATAGTTTCCTTGTTAAAGTTTCATGAAAAGAAGAAGATCTGGTTGAGTCAATAGATAGCAGTGATTCCATAAGTGATAGTGAAAGTCGTCCTCTTTCTGGTCTTCCTCACATCAGCCAAGAAGGTTTTCAAAGGTAATGCCAGTTAATTTGTTTATTTTTGTATATATTTTGTATTTTTCTTGTATTCTATATTATATTTCAGTATTGTAATCATTTTTATATGACTATTTTGGGGTTGTAGAATGAATCATCTGAGTTTCTGTTATTTCTTATGGAAAAATTCACTTAGATATACAAGTGCTTTGGATTACAAGCATGTTTCTGGAACAAATTATGCTCACTGTATGCTTACTGTATTCTGAAATAATAAATAATGTGGGGGGTTTTCCAATAGGCCTTAGGAATAGATTGGCAATTTTGTGGGTTACCTATGGGATGAATAGAAAAGAACCTCACTCCCATAGAGTGCCAGGAGAATTGGTAGGACCTCAGACGAAATCTGCTTCATGATAGCTCTAGGGAGACTCAACCAGAGGCCAAGCATTCCAGCCCCAGCCCACACCACCACTCTCGGCTAGCATAACCATGCAGAATCACTCTCTTTAAGGGACCAAGTGGGATTGAACTGAGGAGCAAAAGATGGTCCCCTGAAGCTGTGAACTGCATTCATTCCAGTGCTGTGAACAAATTCCTATCTGCTGCATGTGTTTACATACTAATTCGATTAAAGCTGGAATGGGTCCATATGGCAGAAGGAAACTCCTCCCTCCCTCCATTATGCCCAGCACGTTCATATAGCGTACTAAAAAGGGTTAAAAAACAACTGAGCTAAGATGTAAATTCTCCTTCTCAAAAATTATAAATATATATGAATGATAAATTTATACATCAGATTATACGTATAATGAATTAAATGGTACTTTTTAATTATAACTCAATATTAAGTTGGTTATTTTAAAAAGTATAGTATTCTCATCTTATAAATTAATATACTGGAGCATATGCAACTATCTGAGTGTTAAAATAATAGTCCTCTCAGCCCTGCTTTTTGGATGCTAGAGAGCTATGATAGGAAGCTTATCTGTCTATGAATTGCTTTTTAATTTTTTTTTAACATTTATTTATTTTGGAGAGACACAAAAAGCAGAGGGTAGGTGGGGGGGGTGGGGGGAGGCTTGGAGAGAGAGACACACAGAACCTGAAGCCAGGTCCAGACTCTGAATTGTAAGCACAAAACCCCATGACCTGAGCTGATGTTGGACACGTCACCGACTGAGACATCCAGGTGCCCCTAAGAATTGCTTCTTATATAAATACAGCTTTGTACCAGATCATTCAATAGGCCTATAGATGAAACCAGTGAGTGTAATTGTAATTATTTGTTAAATAGTCCTGTAGATTCAGAATCTTGACAAACAGGAAAAGAAAGCATGTGACACCATTAAAAATAGCCATTTATAAGAAGTAGCTCTTGAAACAACTGCTAGAGACCGGTAGGAGCCATAAATTGCAGAAGTGAGTTAAATGAATCTTGATGTGATGGGAGTCCGTGATTTGCCAGGAGGAGGTTGGCAAGAAGAGAGGGAGTAGAGCTCTCTGTGCTATTAATCTCCCAACCAGATCTCTGTGTCTCATTGGAAAGCAGGTACCATGGTATCTTATACCAAATATTGTGTGGTTCTTTCTCTGCCTTTCCCTATGAGGAGCTCTAAAGATAAAAATGAAAATACCAAAAATGAAATCTTGAAAATTTAACCAGCAAGGCATAAATGGTGGAATAAATATTAGATAAAAAGCCAAGAGATCCAAGCTCAGACCTGACCAATTCTTCCCCTATCACAGTAAATTTTCCCTGGTGGAAGAATTTCAGGCAGCTGTCCGTGACTAGATGGAAACTTGCTCTTTGGCCTGCCCTCCTTGCTCCACTGAGTCTCTTGCTGGGCCTTTCCATCTGCTTTTTCTATCAGCAGGGCTATATCAGATTAGCCAGTTTTATATGTATCTGAATCTCCTTCTTGCAAAGAACCAGGTGAGCCCATTAAGGTTGCCATCTGTTTGGGTCTTCATTTATTCATTCATCAATATTTACTCAATTGAGCATCTACTATGTGCCAGGAACTCTGTTAAGTGCTGGGAATGCGGTAGTAAACAAGACAGACACAGTCTCTGCTTTGGTGTGGATTACAGTTTAACAAGGGAGGCAATTTAATTCTGATATCTCCTGCAAAGGAAACTACAAAATTTAACAGGGGAGCCAATTATAATTATAATAAGTGCTACAAAGGAAAACAATATAAAGAAAAGTACAGACCAGTGCTTTTGAAACTAAAGTTGCAACTCATTAGTGGAGCATGAAATCAATTTAGTGAGACAAAGCAGCATTCCTTTATTTAATGGAATGAATTCGGATAGACAGAAATAGAAAAGAGAATGCTAGAGTATAGCATGTGTAATAAGAGGAAGTATCGCTTTAAGAATTAACCCATGCGGGTTCCTGTGTACTGCTGGCAGCTGGGATGGCCCCTGCTGGGTGTCTGCCACTGTTGCTACTCATTTTTGCAGTCTGCCTCTGATTAAGGTGAATGACATTCTAAGCTCCAAGAAAGACTATCCCAAACTTTGAAGAAAAAAAAAGAATTAACACATAGATGAATGCTGGGATAGAATGAAAAACAAATTATTTCTTCCTATGGATCATGGTGGAAAAAGTTTTAAGGCCATCAATTTAGACACACCATGGAGCCTATAATAGACATGCTTCTCACCGCCTGTTCCCACCACAGCTACTTTGTTACAGCCTACCACCCGCTAGGCTACATGACCCTACTCCGCAATTTTTAAACATTGGTAAGGAATGGGACACTGAACTAAGTTCAACCAGTATATTACTAATAATGAATCAGATTTACCTGTAAGGATTTTGGAATTGAGGCAGTGGATGGTGTCTGAGCCCATCAGATAGAGACATTTGAGATCAAAGATCATGTAAACTCAATGTGAGGTGACCAGATAGGTCCTTGTACAAGATGAATAAGCTCAGGGAGCTGACTCAGAGATAGACGAAAGGAGACAAAACCCACAGAGAAAGAGAGACAGAGCAAAGGAGCTCAGTTCTTGACCTCAAGTTTAGAATCACCACTTTACTTACTCTTCTCAGATTCCATGGGACCTTCACATTTTTCAATGAACACTATCCGTTTTCACTTGAGTTTTTTGGACAAGTTACTTTTCTTACAACTAAGAGTCTTTTTTGGAAAAAAGTGGTATAAAGTTCATGTTTACTTTTGATTCTTATTAGTATCATAATAAGAACATATCCACCCCCCCCAAAAAAAAACAAAAAAAGAAAACGAGGAGAATATCATTTGTTTAAAAAGACCAAGGAAAGAAAACTAGTTCTTTCATCAAGGAGGCTTTGCAAACAAGTCCTCAATAATTTTCTGTCTAATACCTAGAGTGAGGATGTTCAGCCTTTTAGACTGTGTCCTTCCAAAATAAATGATTTTCTGCATTGCTTTCACAGTATTCTCAGCAGTACAGTGATCCATTTTTAGATACAGAACAGAGAAACTGGCTCCCTTCCAGGTCACTCTTATGTTAATGACACATCTACAATCATCTGAATGAACTAGACTGAGATACTCAGTGTTTCCGTACAACAGAGTCTGTCTGTGGCTTTTATTGTGAATGGTACAATAGCTCAAAAATGAAGATGCCACTGATAGATGACACCCTTGTGTTCATTCACTGTGAGCTTTGTTTGCTACTTGAACTTGATTACAACTGACACCCATTGAGGAATATAAAAACATCCATTCTCCCTTTCGTCATTCAGGCACATAATGAATTTCAGCAAAACAGAGGAATCCAAGAATCTGCATCACCCAGAGAGTGCCCTTGAAATGAAGCTTTACCTTTTATTAGATCAAAATGTTATCCAGTTAAGAGGAAAGCTGTAAATTTGTACACTGCAATTGAGGCTTTACGTAGACATCCTATTTTTCCTATGCTTATGAAATGTGAATTCAAAGATCTCAAAACTACTAAATAAAACACAGAAAATATCTTCTCTTAAGGGTAGAAGATGTGATGAAATGGGTCTGAATTAGTTCCAAATTAGAAAAGACAAAGTTTTCAAGTTGATTTCTTAAACCAAAAGAAAAGAAAAGAAAAAAATCAAAGAATGCAAGGGCATAAACTAAAGCATAGAAAACTGTAAGAAAGAAGAAAAAATCAATGTAGACAGAGTTGTTTCCGATGGGCTCGTCTGGCTGGGTGGCCTGACACTAATACAGTCAAGGCTGGATGTCTCTGCTTCAAGTCAGCCAGTTCTGTCCACGTCCCCAGACTAAATCCACATCATACCAACCACCTTCCAAACATGTAGGATAGTAAGAGAGGAAATCCCAATGCCACCACCAATGCCTTCATCAACACCAAAAGCAACATCTTAGTCTATAAATTAGCTAATTATTGTTAGAGCAAAATAAAGTTCTATAATCTTATTTTTCATTTACTAAGCGTCAAGAAGAGTTTGGGAAATATACAACATTCTCTATTATTTGTACATACTTATATTTTTTTTCTAGTTAGTTTATTCTAAAGAAACAATGGGGAAAGTGCGTGCTGGATTGCCCTGGTATAGGACCAGTAACTCAGTTAGACAATGTGCTTCTACATGGCTTGGGTTTAAAAAGGACAGAGAGGTATTATTAGCCTGGAGTCTCTCCCAACCAATCACATTTTTTTTGTACCCAGGATTCATCCTAGGCATGAAAATAATTTCTGTACTTTTAAGGTTTAAAAGAATTAGGCCTAAGAGAGTGACAATCATATGATTCTAATTTAAAATATATAATGAAGTGATTGATTTAGACTAATGACTTTACTGTTTATTCATTTCAAAAAGAGAGAGAGACAGAGTATTACGGGAGGAGGGCAGAGAGTGAGAGGGAGACCCAGAATCCAAAGCAGGCTTCAGGCTCTGAGCTGTCAGCACTGAGCTGTCAGCACAGAACCTGATGCAGGGCTTGAACCCACAAACAGTGAGATCATGACCTGAGCCAAAGTGGATGCTCAATCGACTGAGCCACCCAGGTGCACCGGTATCATGAATTTTTTAAACCAAAAATAAACTGGTGAATAATCTTCTGTGCACACAAATATCATACTGAATAACACCAAAAGTTTCATATCAACATTTTGGATTTAGTAGTATAAGTATAGAAATTGAAAGATCCTTCTTAGGGAATTAGAATGTTTAGGGTTGGAGTACCTGGGTAGCTCAGTCAGTTAAGTGCCGAACTTCGGCTCAGGTCATGATTTCACAGCTTGTGTCCTCGAGTGCCTCATGGGAGTCTATGCTGACAGCTCAGAACCTGGAGTCTGCTTCAGATTCTGTGTCTCCCTCTCTCTCTGACCCTCCTCTGTTTGTTCTCTATCTCCCTCTCTCTCAAAAATAAATGAACATTTAAAAAAATCCTTAAGGTTAATTATAACCCTGATTGCCATTTGTATCAGAATTTAAGAATGAACTTTCTATAGCACAGAATGAGCAGGGTGATTGTGTATTCTTGTTAATTGTCTCATATCTAAAACCAATGCTCTAGATGGAAATTATGGGATTTCAATTTAATATTCACAGATTAGTGGAAATGGGGCACAAATCATAGTGACTTCTGAGAACTCTATGGCCGACCACGGAGTAGAAAGGAGGACAACTTTCACCTCATGATATATTTAAACGAGGAACATGAAAATTTTTTAGAGCTATAAGTGACCATAGAAGTCTATTGATTTCATTTCATCACTAGCAGTTCCAATCTAATAGCTTATTAAATGTAGAGCAGAAAAGTAGAACCTATGGTTCTGTAATATGTTGCTAAATAGTTTAAACTACTAGATCAGCACAGCTTTCCCATAGAACACTGGTCAATTTGTGATGAAAAGACAAATGCAATTACAGTTTCATAATTAGCAAATAAAAACAAGGGAACAGCAAATGGTGCTTGAAAAGATGTTGACTGTAACTGGTTGAGTCCTGAGAAGAGATTGAAAACAAGCCCTTCAGATCTGCTGAATGGTAATATGAGAGTAACCTGGATGCAAAGATTCTTCAGTCTGGAAGAATCCACATACAGACACTGAGTACCTCATTCTACATGAAACAAAGAAAGAAAGTAAAAAAAGCACTCACACTCTGCTTGGTCCAGGAAATCTGGTAGGGTGGTGTTTCTAAACACTTGTCAGTCAAATTTAATCTTCACAGTTTTTGCCATATCCTCATCATTTTGTGTTCTACTATTTAGTTAACATTTTTCTCTAAGTTGAATTTAGCTTTTTCCTGTGTGTGTGTGTATAGTGTATATATTTTTTAATATATTTATTATATATTACCTATATTTTACAGTACATATATGTGTGGTATATATTTGAGCATATGTATATACACAGTAGATACTATATATATATATAAATAGCTGTGGATACTATATACTATAAATATATATTACGCTATAGTATGTATACTATACATAGGAAAATACCAGCAAGCAGGGAAATGGCTCCTTTGATCAGGAATTGCCAAATTCACAAAAGCTTTCCCTAGAAGACATTCTGCATTTGTCCTTCCTCTAGAAGAACCATTTACACTGAAAGTGCAGTTCAGCAACTGTGAGTGCTTACTCCATGCCAAGTCTAATACTGTGCCCTGGCAGTACCAGACTCTCATCATTGCCCTTCAGCAAGCTAGAACATAATGCCAAATGAATAGATTCTCCAGGGAAAAAGTATCACCCTGTCTTAAGAAATATTCCTCTTCTGACCAAACCTTAACATGCACTTTCTCCTGAGACTGATTAGAATATCATTAAGAACAAAGCCAATTCCTGACAAAGTACACCGAGATGCCCGGAATTATATTTTCCCAAAAAGGAGCCAGGTGGGAACCATCCTGTATGATATATTAAGACCTAAAATAGGTAATGAAATAATGTGTACAATGGGAGCATAATTATACAAATATATGTATATTTATGCATAAAATAAAGATTAGAAGGAAGTACATCAAGATATGAAAATACTAATAGTAATTATCTCTGCATGTTGGAATTACGTGTGGGTTTTATTTCCATACTTATAATTTTTGTGTTGCACAAGTTTTATTCAATGAAATCATATTTTTTTGGATATCAGAAATAAAATTTCTTTTTACTTTGATCTCTGATTGTGATTTACCTAAGACTTTCTTGCTAGAGAGGCCTTTATGCTTTTTTAATAAAAGTTGCCTGCCTGGAAAAGAAAAGGAACAAGGCTTTTAAGAAGTTTAACTACTTGTTCTCAGGAATAGCCTTACCATTTTCTGCTTCATATCATTGCAGTTCCTTCTGACTTGAAGGTATGTTCCTTTATCTCCACATGTGAAATTAGTGTCTACAAGGTCATCCGTGAAGTTCAAAATTAGAAGTAATTTCTTCTCTTGACATTCCATAATGTCTTATTTGTAACTTATTTATCATAACTCTTTTAAAAAATATTATTTTCTGTTTATTTATTTTGAGAGAGAGAGAGAGAAAGAGCAGGGGAAGTGGGGGTGGAGGTCGTGGGGCATAGAGAGCAGGGGAGGTGGGGGGGAGATCGTGGGGCATAGAGAGCAGGGGAGG
>NC_043702.1:48375854-48381662 GCF_006229205.1 Suricata suricatta
ATAGAGAGAAGGGGAGGTGGGGGGAGGTCAAGGGGCATAGAGAGCAGGGGAGGTGGGGGGGAGGTCGAGGGGCATAGAGAGAAGGGGAGAGAGAGGATCTCAAGCAGGCTCTGCGCTGCCAGCACAGATCTCACAAACCTGGAGATCATGACCTGAGCTGAGACCAAGAACTGGACACTTAACTGACTAAGCTACCCAGGTGCCCCCATCACAATCACTTTCTAACGTTTTGAACATGAAAAACAGAATCAGAGAATTTGAGAATTCAGAGATCATAAAGAACACCTCATTCAACTTACTTTGCAAATGGGGAAACTGAGGCCAAATTAAACTATGTGATAGACTCCAATTTATGCAGTGAGTTAGATGTAGCATCAAGACCAGATGGCAGGCCCCATCCAAAATCTCATGTCCCTGTTCTTCCTATTTATGATGAGTTGTGCCTGTTTGGAATTAGTGGTTAAATATTTTTGGTAACAAAAATATTGAATGGCAAACTTTGTCAACTAAGTCTTAAGTTATGATTATGTCTGGCATAGCATACAGTAGCCATGGATTGACTGGATTTCTCTTTTTTCTTTTTTCTTTCTCCAGTATGCCCTCTGTTTTGGCTCATAAAGAGGAGAAAAGTAGTCCATAAAGATGACAAAAATTGGAGCACCAAATTTGGGCACTCCATCGTGAACACTGGTATTTTCAGGATTGACTTTCCCTACACTTCACTAGTCAGATACTTAAATCTCCTCTTTACCTACTCTTTCCCAACTATTTTTTAAATTTTTTAATGTTTTTTTTTTTGAGAGAGAGTGAGTGCAAAAGGGGGAGTGGCAGAGAGCAAGGGGGACAGAGGATACGAATCGGGCTCTGTGCTGACAGCAGAGAGCCCAATGTGGCGCTCGAACTCACGAACCATGTGATCATGACCTGAGTCAGAGTGGGATGCTTAACCAACTGAAACATCCAGGCATACCCCCCGCCCTCCAATTATTTTCTTTAAATGTTAGTATAATGAAAAATCTTGCTTTATTGGCAGCTGAACAATGTTGATGTAGAAATCCAGCAAGCAATTCACCCAATAATTTTTTAGGAAAGGGTCTTTATATTACACTAGGAACCTGAAGGGTATTCTTCAACTTTCATCCAACCTACACCTCCCTATATTATACTGTGTCCCCTTCAAAACAGCTTCCACACACAGAACCCAGATTTATAGCAGATATGCATACAATGCAAGTTAGCTAATCGCAGGACAGCCTTTAAAACAACAGTTTTATTTATTTACTACTGTGCAATCATTTAAAGATTTTGTCACATTGCCTCTCACACAGCATAGGAAATGGAAAATAAAAATACACACACAGCTCTACTATAATTAATACAATTGAGGTGAAAAAATGGCAATCTCCAGGTGTACTGAAAACTGCATATCTTTAGCTTCAGTCAGATACTCATTGGATTTAGAGAAAACCCTGGGTTTATAATTATGAAAGAAATTAAGATGTTCAAAAGACTGAAATACATTTTCAAATATTTTCTTAAAAGCAATGTTTTTTAAACATTGTTTCAATTATCTGGGAAAGGAAGCCTCTTTATAACATGTAAGTGCCAGATGCCAGACAGGTTCCAGTAAATCATCTATTAATTCTCTTTGACTTTTTGTTCTTGAATAAAGGAACTTACTTCTGCGCCAGCTCCCTGGGCTTTCTACCCTCTCTAAAATATTGGTTCTTCCCCCATTTTGTTCAGAAGCCAAATGATTAGCTTCAGGCTCATGACTGATTTCCCATTGTTCCATTTGCTCTAACTTCTACGCATTGTGCCAACAATCTGGACCCCGGAGGGATTTGTCACAGCTCTTCAATACTCTTTCTCCCTTGGCAGCAAATTTTTATTTGATTTTTCTTTTCTTTGCCTTTTTATAAAAAGAAAAATCCTCACTTTAACACTTCCTTTTAAATCGTCATTTGGTTATCAGAGGAGGAAAGGGCCCTAACTTTTTGGAACTCATGCCACGTTGACAGGGATCACTTTGTGCTACAGCACAGAGATATGGAAATGATACTCTTAAAAATGGTATAGCCTTTCCATCTACATTTTAATCTGTTCATCATAATGATAAATCTTAGCTTGATTTTATCATAGAAGCTATTTTTTAAACATCACTAACAAAGTAAAAACGATCAACAGTTGCTAAAAAAAGAATCTCTAGAAAGGAAGGGAAAACTTGGCTCTCAAATAAATGGTATGACTTTTAGATAACAGTATATTCAGCAAAAAAGCAAATACCACTTTGGGGTGCCTGGGTGGCTCCGTTGGTTTAGTGTCCAACGTCAGCTCAGGTCATGATCTTATAGTTCATGAGTCCAAACCCCAAGTTGACAGCTCACTGCCTGAAGCCTGATTCAGAGTCTGTATCTCCCTCTCTCTTTGCCCCTCCCTTACTCGTGCTCTGTCTCTCTGTCTCTCTGTCTCTCTGTCTCTCTCTCTCTCTCTGTCTCAAAAATAAACATTAAAACAATGAACACAACTTTATTTTTTTAATGTTTATTTATTTATTTTGAGATAGAGAGACAGAGTGTGTGTTTACACATGTGCAGACTGGGAGGGGTAGAGAGACAGAGACAGAGAATCTCAAGCAGGCTCTGTGCTGTCAGTGCACAGCCCAAAACGAGGCTCAATCTCATGAACCGTGCGATCATGACCTAAGCCAAAATCAAAACTCAGACACTTAACTAACTGAGCCACCCAGGTGCCACAGCAATAGAACAAATATAGCTCTATTCGTTTACAGTTATGGAAAGAATAAGTCACAGAAAAGGTGCAGCATAGGAAACAGTCTAGGGTCTTATGCTAGCACTGTATGGTAACAGATGGTAACTACATCTGCAGTGAGCATGGCATACAACTTATAAAGAAGTTGAATCACTATGTTGTACACTTGAAACTAATGCAACATTGCGTGTGATATACTCAAATTAAAAAAAAATTTTTAAGAAGTTATTCTTAATGGAAAATTTGTTGTCATCATTACCAGCAGTAGCGTCAGTGACCCAGGTAGTATATGCTGGAAATCATATTTAATCTTCACAACACTCTGTGAGGCATATATAGTACTTATCCTTCTTTTTTATGTGTTAGGGAATGGGTTCAGAGAGGTTGCTCAATGCCCAATGTCACATGGCAGAGCCAAAATAAAAATTCATATGTAACTGAATGCCTGAACACAAGAAGAAAGTCAGACAAATGAATTATGTATTGGACTCTGTATCATTGTAAATCTTTAAGATTTAAAAAAAAATATACTTGGGGGCACCTGGGTGGCTCAGTTGGTTAAGCCTCCGGCTTCGGCTCAGGTCAGATCTCACGTTCGTGGGTTCGAGCCCCACGTCAGGCTCTGTGCTGACAGCTCAGAGCCTGGAACCTGCTTCTGGTTCTGTGTCTCCTTCTCTCTCTGCCCCTCTCCCTCTCATGCACTGTCTCTCTCTGTATCAAAAATAAATAAAACATTAAAAAAAATTAAAAAAAAAATAGACTTGAAAAAAGTTTTCACATCTCTTTTGGTACAGTTTTTGAGTATATAGTTTATAGGATAATACAGTAAGTAAAAATATTAACCCACAACACCCATTTTTGTGAATTGCAAATACAATCATATGCAGGAACTATTCCACAGGATAAAACAACAAAATTAAAAAGTTTTATAAAAGTCATCTGATAAAGAGTTATCAACATGATTGAGAATTTTATTTTTATATTTAAAAGTTCAGGTACTATCTTTTTACCATAATTTAATCTATGTAAAACAATCCTTGTTCCATTTATCTCCTTCACGTATGTTATCATTATCATTTGAAAGATTTTAAATCACTTAAGCATAAGAAAAGTATCAAGAGTAGGCTAAACTTATAGTAAAACTTTGAAAGCTGACCACTAGTTTCCAGGAATTCTACTTTTGATTTATTTTTTACTTGTATTGGCAGTAAGACACAGCGGAAACGAGAGGATCCTGTTGGAAGCAATCCCAATGACTACAGGAGATCTTTCATCTACAGTTCATGTCTCTTTTAACATCGAGAACATAAAGTGGGGATGGGCATCAAATTATTACAAATCAGTTTTGAATTGTAACATGGGCAAATTCTTGTTGATTTTGCCATAAAATGTTTAAGGTCCTTCTAGTACTGTTTCCACTGTTTCTATTAAATAAGATCCTCCAACATCAATAAGAACTGCATCCCTAGAAATTGAAAAATTAAGTTGTTTGTTTAGAAATAAAGGAAAATTATTTTTTCTACAGCCTTCTTTCCCCTTCAGATTCCAGGTCAACACAACAGTGCGTGTCTCTCTCTATTTACTTATTTATATATCTATAATACCATTAGCTCACTTTTGATAATAGCATCAAAATAAATCTGTTTTAAATCTCTTGATTTGGGGATGAAAAAGACAACTAAATGGTGAGAGACAGAGAATTTAGAAGGGACATGGCCCCTTTTCCTTGCCAAAACGTGATATCCTGTTACATAATTAAATGAGGAGTCTTCAAAAGGCTTACTGACATCCTGGGCACCTCTGAGCTCGACAGCATAACATTTTGATAAGGAAAGTTGTAAACAGATGAGATACATATGGATTATGTTTCCCTTGAAACGCTCAGGGTTTTAAAAACTACCAGATAATATGCTTTGAGCTTTCATCCAATTCTCCATTCTTGTGAAATTCAATGACCCTGAACATAGATCTCTCCCTCACTTACGATTATGAACTGGTCTGGAAATACTAGTCACATATCTCAACAGGTCAGTGATTTGGACACATAAAAATATTGGATGCACCAAATCTGCACTGTATACTCAGATTTGTAATTCAAGCCCAAGAGACACATCAGAAAGTAAAGGCTAATAGAGGAAAAAAAGCAAAAGAGGCAAATGAAACAACAATGCCACAGCGGCCTTATAAGGACTTTACTGTACTATGTGTCCACTAATTCTCAATTTTGTAAGATCCCTGAATAGTGAAACAGTAGGAATTAAATATGATTGTCTTAAAAAACAATATTAAAATAGGACACTTTTCCCTCATGCTCAGTGCCCACAAATAGTACATTTAATCAACTGAAAGGGATATGTTTGTAGAAGGAAAAAACATTTGAATGTACTCTATTTAACAGTATCTTACAGGAACCAGTCTCAGAACTTTTATTATTTTTAATATATAATAAAATGTATAATATAATGTAATTAATATTTTTAATATAAGTGAATTCTTAGGAGAGGAATTTTACATACTAGAAACCTGAAAATAAGCTAGTAGCATAGGGAACTATACACAAAAGCACTTCAGGAAGGAGATTGAATGGACATTGCAGTTTGCTGTAATTGTATAATTATGCTATGGATGTAGTTACCTGGAGCTTAAAAATACTATAGGACTTAGCACTGGACCAATAAACTAATATTTTCAGAATTTTCAGTGCCTGCTATGAGCCAGGCACTATATCCAAATTCCATATTTGATCTTCTTGTATCCCCAAATCTCTATGATATGAGTATCATCATGCTCCTCACCTTTAATGTATCAATAAAGACCTCCAGGAATCCAGGAGATCAAGCCAGGTCATAGCTAACTCTCAAGATTGTCCCAAGGATTAAGAAACAACATTATCGATAGTTTTTTGAGGAACCTCCACACTGTTTTCCAGAGCAGCTGCACCAGTTTACATTCCCACCAACAGTGTAAGAGGGTGCCCATCTCTCCACACCCTCTCCAACATCTGTAGTCTCTTGCTTTGTTCATTTTAGCCACTCT
>NC_043702.1:48381762-48465619 GCF_006229205.1 Suricata suricatta
TGCATAGGAGCACATGTACCCCAATGTTCATAGCAGCACTGTCAACAATAGCCAAAACATGGAAGGAGCCTAAATGTCCATCACCTGACGAATGGATCAAGAAGATGTGGTATATATTCACGATGGAGTACTACATGGCAATTAGAGGGAATGACATATGGCCCTTCGTAGGAAAGTGGATGGACCTTGAGGGTGTCATGCTGAGCGAAGTAAGCCAGGCAGAGAAGGACAGAAACCATATGTTTGCACTCATAGGTCTAGCAGGAAAACAAGAGAGCCCTAATGGAGAACCAGGGGGAGTGGAGGAGGGAGAGAGAGTTGGGGAGAGAGAGGGATGCAAAACTTGAGAGACTATTGAATGCTGAGAATGAACTGAGGGTGGAAGGGGGAGAGGGGAAAAGAGGTGGTGGTGATGGTGGAGGGCACTTAAGGGGATGAGCACTGGGCATTGTATGGAAAACAATTTGACAATATTATGGGGGGAAAAAAAGAAACAACATCATGTGGGGCACCTGGATGGCTTGTTCAGTTAAGCATCTGATTTCAGCCCAGGTCACAATCTCACAGTGAGTTCCAGCCCCACATCTAGTGAGCTCAAGCCCCGACAGGTTCTGTGCTGACAGCTCAGAGCCTGGAGCCTGCTTCAGATTCTGTGTCTCCCTTTCTCTCTCTGCCCCTTCCCTCCTCAGACTCTGTCTCCTTCTCTCTCTCAAAAAAAAAAGGTGCATATTTTTAATTTAATTTAAAAAATTAAAAAACAATATATGTAACATTGCCACATATGCCAACATATGTATAAGCCACAAATTGAAAATACAAATATAATAGTTTAAAATTTTATAGTTAACTCCTAGTTCAATATGTCATACAAAGCACACATATTCCTCTTCTCCCTCCCAAATTCCCTTTGAAATTACAAAGGTAAACAAATTTAAAAAAAGAAGAAGAAGAAGAAGAAGAAGAAACCCATGGCCCTGTGGAGTCAAGAAAGGATGCTTTCTATGGATTTGGTAACATGACATTTCCACAAATTTCTGGGAGATGGAAAGAGAAAGAAATTATATTTATAAACCCAGTCTTCTAAAACCAAACCAGTTCAGCTTACATAAGTGAGGAGGCTATGAAGGGGCTTTTGTTGAAACAGATACACATTCAGGAGGGCCGTTGTATTCATCCCTGTTGGAGCTGCAAGAACTTTCCACTAAAAACAGTGTAAGATTTGTTTGGGAAGGATTATTAGTTAGTGTTTGGGCTGGGGACAAAGGCAGAGTAAGCCCACAAGAAACCCAAAATAAGTTAATGTACCCAAGAGTAAAACAAGGATAACAATTTGTCCCATGCCAGAGTCCAGCTCCAGGAGGTCCAGGGTTCCCCTGACGAATGGACGGTGTTGGTGAGAGAGTGAGAGAGCCTTGAGTTTCATTCTGATCACCAGATGGGCACCCTTGCGCATCTGGCAGTCATCTCTACCATTCTGGTAGGCATCTCTGACCTGTCTGGTCCTCAAGCTTTATTTATGGCAAAAGGTACAAGGACCAGAAAGAGCAGTAAATGGTTTCTCATAGATAAGTTTTACAATTTTCCAGGACATGGGTTCTGCAGAACTTACAATTCTGGTAGTAATGATTGTCATAAAAAAACTTAGCTATAGGTACTCATGGTGTCATAGGTATTTTTTACAAACCTCAGGTCTAGCCTTAAGGAAGTGACCTTTAACCAAGAGGCAAACAGCATTGTTTAGTAAAGGTCAGTTTTTATGAGTAAGGGTCATTAGTCTGTTTATAACTCTAAGAGAAAGTTCCCAGCAAAACAGGTTCTCAGGAGACATAATGCCTGCTCTCACAGTCCCAAAGATGACTGATACATTTTATTTCAGTAGTGACTTTTACAAAGATATTCAGGCCCAGAAGGTAGTCAGTTATCAGTTAATTGCTTAGGGGAAAATTACATGTTGCATTAGGGTGTATCTAGTTTACTCATCTTTTCCCTGACCAGGTGCAATCACACCTCAGCGACAGGGCAGGGGGACAGGCCACTCCTGACACTAATCAGCAAAGCACTCTGAGGTTTGGTGCCCAAGCAGAAATGAAAAGTTTCAAGAGGGTAGATTTTGGGAGCTATCTGGGGGCAAGAGACCGTGCAAATTTGGCATACTCTCATCAGGAATTTTTACTCGACCAGTGAGTTCAAATAGCTCCCAACAGTCCCAGGGAGTAAAACTCAGTCAAGATCACTGTTTTGGGCTCAGTTGGGTCCCTCCCAAACCCATATGTTGAAATCCTACCCCTAGGACCTCAAAATGTGACTGTATGTGGAGATAGGTGTCTTTTAAGATGTAGTTAGGTTAAGAGTATGGCTGGGCCCTAACCCAATAGTGCTTGTGGCCTTATAAGAAGAAGAAATCAGGACACAGACACAGAGGAAAAAATCACATTAAGGAAAACGGGAAAGAAGGCTATCTACAAGCCAATGAGAGAGGCCTCAGAAAAAATCAACCTTGCCAACACCTTGATCTCAGACATCTAGCCTCCAGGACTGTGAAAAATAGATTTCTATTGTTTAAGTCAGGTTTGTTTGGTGCTTTGTTATTGTAGCTGTAACAAAACAACACAATCACTACCATATTAGCCTCAGTAAAATCTCTACTGCTTTGAAAATTGTCAGGGTTCCAAGCTAGCCTACCAATTGCCACCAATGAAGCCTAAAGTCTTATATCCCATTAAAGAAAAATCTTTTACAAAGGAGATCCCATACCAGGTATTTATATGAATCCATATACTCCCTGTTTCAAAAATATGAATGCTCAATCTAAACTCAACAGATATCTAATGAAAACTAACAGATTAAAATGGAAAAACTTACTCTGGATGGATAAAAAATAATACAAGGCAGAAATGCAATCTAAAAAAAATTCTAATTAATATAGTCAGAGTATTAGGTCAAGCTATTTTGGAAATGCAACATCAGCTTCAGAATGGAGAGGTATTTCATTTGAAATTCCCTTCTGGGGTGGGGTGGGGGTGGCACCTGGATAGCTCAGTCAGTTAAATGTCAAATTTTGACTCAGGTTATGATGACTTTTTACAACTCAGATTGCAATTTTCCACTCTTTGGCTCAACCATTTTTGCTTTCTGTACAAGCTGCAGCACAACACCTTACAAAATTTGCTTCCATTTATTATGGAAGGAATACATCTCTGTTCAGCATTGACATCCACATTCATCAAGTGATGAATAGAAAAGTAAACTGTGATATATCCACACAATAGAATATTATTTGGCAATAAAAAGGAATAAACTGTTAGTTTATGCTACACCATGATGACCCTTTGTCAGGGATGAATGAAAGAGTGTCAGTGTTGTATGAATGGAAGTCTTGGTCCTTGGATTCCCCATGAGATTTAGGGAATGCTCGCTCAGAATAAAGATGGCCCAGAAGGAAATTAGCAAGCTCAGAGCCATTTATTAGAGAGAAAGTATACTCTCAAGGTGGGAGAACATGCAGGATCTGCAAAGTGGGACTGGGCCATAGATTGTTTTGGAATTGGATATAATTGGGTCTCTCTGAGCTGCTAGGAGAAGTGAAGTACAGTGGGGTGGTTTCTAATAGAGGCTGCTTCCAATCATTTGGTAAACTCCTCCCACAGGTTGGGAGAGGGAACCATCCTGGCCGACTTTCTCAATGCTGGGGGTGAGGGGGCAGGAGGAGGCTCTGTGCCCACAATCCAAATGTGTTATAATGAGTCCAGGGGTTACCCTGGGGCAGAGATAGAAAAGGAGAGGTCGTTCTCTGCACCTATGGCTTTTGATCTGTCAGAGCCAAAGTTATGAAATACACAAGGTCAGGATTTTGCATCAGGGCTTTTAATGTGTAGCTTATTTATCACCATCCTTGCCTCCAGTTCATGTCTCTACCTTTCCCCTTCAAGGACTTGGGAGTCTGCCACTGGGCATTCCTTCCACTGCTCAGGTCTAGCTTCTACTAATACCCTGAAAACATGTTGAAAAAGCGAGTCCCAGAGTACCACATATTGCATGGTTCTGTTATAAGGAATTTCCACAAGAGGTAACTCTATAGAGACAGGAAGTAGATTAGTGATTGTCTAGGGCTGGAAAATCAGGAGGAAACAGGGAATGACTGCCACATTGGTACAGAGTTTCTATATGGAGTAATGAAAATGTTTTAAAATTATGCACAACTCTGTAAATATAATAAAAATGGTTGAATTGTAAACTTTAAATGGGTAAAATTTATAAGATATAAATTATGTCGGAATAAAGCTGTTCTAAAAAGTAAACAAGTACTATAGTTCCCTCCTGACAACTGCAGTCAATGTTTTCTGGCCAAGGGATATGCAGCCAGTAAGCAACATCCCTTTCAGAAGGATGCCTTACCAGGGCTTTTTCCCTCTCCAGGAGTGTGACAGATTATAATGGCTTCCACACTGATTGATATTGGTGATTTAGTATGATCATCAAGCTTCATTTGGCGAAATGATCATATAGTTCAGTGCCACCATTCTCTACTATATCCTGCTGAGACTCCTATTGTTCTGTTTATCTTATTATTAAATAAATCTGTTTCATTTTAAAAAGCTGTGTTCTGGCTCACACCGCACAACAGCAAGTCCTTGGAAACTTGGCTCTTCATGCTGATTCCTGATGTCATTTTAATGGACTTTGGCACATATAGACAAACTACAGGTAGCCCATTTTCTAAAAGCTTCTCTTTTCAGAATTGATGGAGAGATATTAAAATCTCAGACAAGATTGTTTATTAAGATTAAATGTTTTCTTTAAGCTCTTCAAATCATAAGTACCAAAAAAATCTGGTAAAGCCAATGGCATTACAAGAGCATTAATGTCAGTCATTGAAGTAATATTTGAACTCATCAAAATTTTTTCTTACTCACAAAAAATACATAATAAATACATTTTCAAATTTATGTTCATCATTGTGGGCTTTTTGGGGGCTGATATGGACCCACAAGAACAAGTAGGAAGCCAAGGTCTCTGTCACATATCAGGGCTGCCCAGAAAAATAGAAGTAGGAGTCCATGTGAACGTGAGCTCAGAGAAGAAAGGAGAATTCTGGGTTGTAGAAAGGGACAACTGCATCTAGACTAGTGTCTGCAAATGATCCCAAATCAGGTGATTAGGTCACTGTGGCAAGGCTGAGAAGCATTCTCAAAGGTAATGAGCCACAGGAGGTAGGATGTGGTGGGACAGAGCCTTGTAGTTGCTGCTGGAAACAGCCTATAAACAAGAAAAAGATTGTGAAGAATATTGGTGTTCTGATTTTTTTAGCTTTAATTTTTCTTGAGTACTTAAAATTCAACAGATTCTAGGCCCATGCATATATCTCAAAATGTTAAATAAGAATTGAAGTGGAACTCCAAAATCTTCCAACCTGCAAAAGTATTCGATCTCAAAACTCATGTTCTTACCTGCCAGAGTCCAACTCCAGCAGGTCCAGGGATCCCCTGAAGGATGGACAGTGTCGGTGAGAGAGAGTGAGAGAGACTTGAGTTTCGTTCTGATCACCAGACGGGCACCCTTGCCCATCTGGCAGTCATCTCTACCATTCTGGCAGGCATCTCTGACCTGTCTGGTCCTCAAGCTTTATTTATGGCAAAAGGTACAAGGACCAGAAAGAGCAGTAAATGGTTTCTCATAGATAAGTTTTACAATTTTCCAGGACATGGGTTCTGCAGAACTTACAATTCTGGTAGTAATGATTGTCATAAAAAACTTAGCTACAGGCACTCATGTTGTCATAGGTATTTTTTACAAACCTCAGGTCTAGCCTTAAGGAAGCGACCTTTAACCAAGAGGCAAACAGCATTGTTTAGTAAAGGTCAGTTTTTTATGAGTAAGGGTCATTATGCTGTTTGTAACTCTAAGAGAAAGTTCCCAGTAAAACAGGTTCTCAGGAGACATAATGCCTGCTCTCACAGTCCCAAAGATGATTGATACATTTTATTGCAGTAGTGACTTTTACAAAGATATTCAGGCCCAGAAGGTAGTCAGTTATCAGTTAATTGCTTAGGGGAAAATTACATGTTGCATTAGGGTGCATCTAGTTTACTCATCTTTTCCCTGACCAGGTGCAATCACACCTCAGCGACAGGGCAGGGGGACAGGCCACTCCTGACACTAATCAGCAAAGCACTCTGAGGTTTGGTGCCCAAGCAGAAATGAAAAGTTTCAAGAGGGTAGATTTTGGGAGCTATCTGGGGGCAAGAGACCGTGCAAACTTGGCATACTCTCATCAGGAATTTTCACTCTACCAGTGAGTTCAAATAGCTCCCAACACTTGCCATCTTTAATAATTTTTACTGGTTCCTTCCTGTGACTTTCCAATCAGTGGAGTTAAGGGAGAAGAGACTAAAGCGTATGACTCAGGCACAATTTACCTCAAGTTCCCAAATAAACACTTCATGAATTTACAATGAGAAAGCATAGATGGAAGAATCATAGAAGAGTGCCAGGTTCAAGAGAGTCCAAAGATGAATGTAGTTGGTCAATAAGTGTTTGTTAATTGAATAAAAGTGACTAAATATATGCCTGGCCTAAGTCCTTACCACCATTACTAAATCTCACCGTAAAATATAGGTTTTGGAAGCACGGACAAAATACTGCTGAATTCTAAGTGTGTAGAGATACTACTACAAAAATCATATTAATCCCTACAATCTTTCACACCAAAGGCCCCAATTGAAAGTCAGACACACTGGAATTGTTGATCCTAACTTTCAATAAACTCCCTAAAGTGGCATGTAATGAGCCACTTTAATCATTTACTCCATATACTTAACTTAAAAGCTTCCGGAATGAATGGGCAATGAGAAATGACAATTCCATGAATGCTTTATGATATTCCATGAAAGATAAAATTTGGGACTCTTTTCACAGACGTCAAAAAACATTTGTGTCTTTCCCATTTTCTTGATAGAAATATTCATTATGTTAGTAATTATGCATGAAACCCCAGAACAGTTTATTTAGGAAAAAGAGTTTTAGGTACATTAAAAGAAAAGATTTATTAAATTAATATGAGTTGAAAATTGCCTGAAGAAATGAGTAAAATCTTAAGCCTATTGCCAGCATCAGCTACTTAATGCACAGTTAATTATTCTCACACAATATTCATTTGTAAGGCTGTTCTGTATTTAAAGGAAATACAAGGAATTTTTATGGAAATCAGTTTTCATTGTGATATCATAATAAAACCTACTTTTCTAATAGCTAATTATTAATAATAGACCTTTGAACCATCACATATAATAACATGCATTTTACAAGCTTACTGAATGGGAAACAAGATAGTGAGAAATAAGCTGGAAATGCTGTTAAGCAAAGAAGGAAAAAGGAATGTGGAATTGTGAAGAGATTACTTACAAATCAGGTTAGTACTTAAAATAAGAGTAAATCTAAGCAAAATAGAGTGGGTTGATTTTTTTAATCACAGAAAAATCTATCAAGTTCAAAGTTTATAACAAAGACAACTGAAACCCTTAAAGATGCCAATTTTTAAACTATAGACAATGCAATTGACCTGCAAGATCTATTTGAACAGTTTCTGAATTTTAAAAAAATCTAATTTTATTAGCTGATACTGCCAAGGAATGCATCATGTTAAAATAAAAATGTCATACAATGTGTCCTTCAGCATAAAATCACCAAAGTGTTCTATGTTATTAACACAAGCACCTTTATTATTCATAGAGAACTTCATTTCAATGCCTTTGAGTTAAAAGGGTTTAACTTAGTGAACAGTGTCCTCCATTTATTGCATACTTTCTCTAAAGCCCTGGACATTTCCAGCTGACAAATACAGACACAGTTTTCATTTTCAGAAACAACATTAGTTTGCTGCACCATTGGGTGAAATCCAAGCATTTAGTCAGGCTTGTTTCCCTTGCTGCCTGGCTTAGCACATGTAATGAGAATTATGTCTTTCATTTCTATGCCAACTTGAATACATTAGATGCAAGAATAACAGAGTCAGCACTATATCAAGATAGACATGCCTGCAGAAAATAATCTAATGTGTCCTTACCCAGGTGGCATTCAGCTTCTAAGCACTGTAACTAATGAACCACAAAAAACTAATGACAGACTACAGTTTTATATTAGTCTCATAAAATTTCATAATTTAAACTATTCAAGCCATTGTTCTTTTAAGCAGAATTACCTTAAGAGATGGTCCAATAATCTACTCAAGTATTTTTTTTGCCATTTTGAAAGGAAGCATATGAGGAATATGGAAATATGATCAGATTTTATTGAAAGGTTAAAAAAGTTAAGTACCACACCAAACAAAACACTATTTTCTATAGAATAGTTAAGGTCATGAAAAGTAAATCTGAGTAATTACATATATTTTTTTACTTAGTTTTATGTGTAAATTTTGGGCTTTTTTCAGTAAAGTGCTAAGTGCTAGGCTCTCCTATTTCACATGGATTTTCTAACTGAAGACTTAGTTTATTATCTTCATTTTAATGATGAAAAAACTGAGGCTGGGAAAAATTTAGCAATTCACCCAGATGAGCTAAAATTCAAACTAAAGTTTGCTGATTCACTTAATCACTAGGCTCTATGACCTCCCTGGGCTATTTAATAGTTTAAATTATAAAATTTTATGAGGAGTTTTGCCCTTAATAAATGATGACTACCGCTTTTATCATTCCCCTTTATTTGCTTTTTTAATTGTATCTGATTCTATACTTACTCTCTCCTTAGGTTAACTGTCCAAAAAATCCAAGTTCCTTATAGCAGTTAATATTGGTAAACAGGAATTTAACCATTTACTGCACTCTTATCATTCTGACTAACATTCATTCAGTGAATTTTTGTTGACTACTGTAGTGGATGCTCTTATCTAGCTATCCCAAAGGCCATTCCCAAGACCCTCTTCCCCTTTGCTTACCTCTGCTAAAGCATTTGGACATTTTTAGTATTTACCTTCCAGACTCCTTTTCAGCTAGAAATGGCTATATGACACAATTCTGTTCAATGATATTTAAGCAAAAGTCACCTGGGAGTCTGTGGAAACATCTCCACTGCCTGATAGAAGTGAAAAAGGTTGCTAGTGTCTCCATTTCCTTCTCTTTTTGCCTAGATTATAAACATAACGCCTGGAACTGAGTCAGTCTACTTGTGTCTGAGAGTCAAAAAACATAAGGACCAAAGAACAACACACCAAAGATGGCAGTGCAGATATAGAGGAAAAACTATAACCTTGTGACAGTCAACACTCGGCACTCCAGTAAAGTGTAGGCAAATGTCCTTATAGTTAAAGGCTCTCTTAACTGAATTTTTTGTAACTCAGAATCAAAAGACAATTCAAACTCATGTTGCCAGGTTCCAGGCACTTTCCTAAGTCCTGTGAATATAGCAAACATTCACACAGAACTCACATTCTCATGGAAAAGACATTCAACAAATAAGCAAGTGAAGGCTTTTGAGTGCTATAAAGAACAATAAAGCAAGGGAATAGAGCAATTAGGTAAGGGAATAAAGTGTGACAAGGTATGCCCACAGAAAGTTTTTCCAAGGAGGTGACATTTGGCCTAAATAAGATGTAGGACAAAACTGTGCCTTGGAGAAAAATCATTTTAAAATAAACAGTATGCACAAAAGCCATGAGACAAATTGCCTGGCATATTTGAGGACCCACAAATGGCCAGTATGACTGAAGCCCAGATAATTAGGAGGAGCAGAACACTGCTACAAAAGTATGCAACACAGTTATTATCCATAAACTTTTATTTTAAAGCCTTTTATTTATCTGGAAGCATTTTATTTCTTTAAAAAGTCGTTCACTTGACTTTTGGTAATTTACCATCATGCATTAAAAATTTTTCGTAGAGCACTGGTCTACCTCAAATATTATTTATCCATGACATCATTGGAACATTTCAAACACCTATCCATTCACCTGTTTTTAAGGACATTGTGATACCAAAGAACAGTGCAGTTTCTTCAAAGTGTGTCTTCAGTCATGCAAGGGATGAATGACAGCACTTGCTGGGATCATAAAATCAGGTCTCTGAACAGAGGTCTGGAATATTTTTCATACTTCTTTCTCTAAGATGCTCCCAGCACTGACCTACAGCACTTTCTTAACTGAGTTAACACCTAAGAATGGAAAAAATTAAATAATTTCCTCACAACATGTTCAAAAATTTTGACATCCACATTTAATGATGAACTATGGGATTCCTTCAAGTCACCATCTGTTAGCAGAGCTGTTTTAGAAGCAGTGGTACAAAGATGCTGGATATTTCCCTCTATGAGAAGACAGCTGGGAGACAAAAGAGAAAAATGATAGATGCTAATCTAACCAATTAATCTGGTTTCCATATCCCTTTGTATAAGCGTTATGGCAATAAGCTAAGGATGATTGCTTTTCATCTTGTATCTTAGAGGGGGGAAAGTGATGGATTTGCAAAAAGTCAGAGAAGTTCTAAAAATTGAATCAGAGGAAAATACTACACCAAGTGGCAAGACTAGGTTCTCCTTTAATGCATACTTGAAATTCTAATGTTAACGTGTAGTTGAATTCATGATAAGGTAAGTCTTCAATACTCCATCATAAATCTAAATATTGAAACTGAAGATAAACATAGAGAGATACACTCATAGAAATAAAAAATTTCAGATTATATTTCCTTTATATTGTATTAAAATATATATGAAAGTTCTATTCAAGCTCTTTCCACCATCTTGGAACCAGTGGAGGTCTGCTGGGAACAGTACTCCTAAAACAAGAAATATGTCTGGAAGGCTGTGATCCAAAGCCATTTTTGGTGCCTATAAGGGCAGGTCTTTGGAACCAGATTTTAAGCTCTTCTTAAAATTGAAGTAGCTTATGCTTAAGATGAAACTAAATTCTCTCTAGGCAAGAGATGTGTTTATGTGTGCAAAGCAAAGAACAACACAATGACTCCTGGTGGCAAACCAAATAAAATCAGAGTAATTTGGGGAAAAGTAACTCATGCTTATGGAAACAGTGGCATATTTTGTGCCAAATTCCAAGGCAACCTGCCTGCTAAAGCCATTGACCACAGAATTCATATGATGCTATACCCCTCAAGGATTTAAACTAAGTGAAAAGTAAGTAAATAAAGGTGATTTGTTCTGAAAGAAAGAAAGAAAGAAAGAAAGAAAGAAAGAAAGAAAGAAAGAAAGAAAGAAAGAAAGAAAAGAAAGAAAGAAAGAAAGAAAGAAAGAAAGAAGAAAGGTTAGTTCTATTCAATGCAAGAGAAAGTATTTATTTATAGAAATATTCCAGCTAATAAACACCAAAGGAATGATAACATAAGAATATCACCATTTTTCAATCCAAATGAAATCTTGATTGAAGCAATAATCATTAATGGATAAAACCATTACTTAACAGTTTGACGGTGAACTTTTCAATGGAGGGCAATAGGCTGTCACCACCATAAACCACTGATCAGTCTAGTTTTTATAATAAGGCAACCTGATGTTGTACCTCCACACATGATGCAATATGGAACACAAAGGACCACCTAGGAAATAATATGGCCAAAAAAATGGAATGTGAATCAAATCAAACACTTTGCACTAACTTGCATTTACAGGAAGTATGTAGAAAAAAGGAACAATTATAACATTGAAAAAAAGGAAACAAATCCAGAACGTGAGCAACCTGTAGGGCATGCACCATGAGTCAGTACCGTGGGAAGAAAGCTAATGAGGAGATGGTTTTGTATGAAAAAGGACTTAAGGGAAACAACTACCAAATGCATAAACTCATTTGAATATTCTTTAAAAATTATGTAAAAAAATTTTTTTTAATTTGAGAAGTGCAATTATGAACGGTTTATTAGATGATACCAAAGAATTCTTTCTTTTAATATTTATTATGAGGGGGGAGTGCAGGTGAGGGAGGGCAGGCTGAAGGGGTCAGAGGATCTGAAGCAGGCTTTGCACTGACAGGCCTACAGCACCGAGCCCAGTGTGGGGCTCAAAGTCACAAATTGTGAGATCATGACCTGGATCAAAATCAGATACTTGACTGACTGAGCCACCAGGCAACCCCCCAAAGAATTATTTTTAATGTTTATTGTAAAAATGACACTGTGAAAATAAAGCTTTCTTTCAGAAATGAATACCAAAGTTCATAGAGGTGAATTGATGTTATGTGTAGAATGTATCTTAAGTTAAATCGGCAAAGCAGGGAAGGGGGAGAATAGAATAAGCAAATATGTCAAAATCCTGATCAATCTGAGTGATGGGTATAGTAAGCCTATTGAAATATTTTTCCTAATTTTTTCATATTTGAAAGTTTTTATAATAATTTTTAATAATTAATCAGAGCTTCATTAGGTAATTTGTTTGAAAATATTTTTCTTATGACATATATTGACAAAAGCAATTTTTAAAATATAGGGCTATTGAAACTGTAGTGTTAGATACAAGATGTCCTATATGCATGCATTTATATATGGCACATTGAAATGAATTGTGCTTCTTAAATATAAAACTTTTTGTGTCTTTCACCAATTCTACTAAATTCTGTTATTATACCTTCAAATATGTTCTCTAGCTCATCTCTTTTGCTTCTTCTGGGTTTATAATTAAATGTTGAACATTATCTTCAACATCTGTCACTTTTACCTTCAGAGTTTTCATTTTCTGTTTTCTCTGTGATTATTTGGTGTATTTACTCAAATCTGTCTTCCAATTTGATAATTTTCCCTACAGCCAATCTATTATTTAACTTATTTTTCAACGTTTAAAACTAGCGACTCAAATCTATCAATGTGTTATATCACATTAACAAAAGAAAAGATAAAAACCATATGATCCTTTCAGTAGATGCAGAAAAAGCATTTGACAAAATACAGCATCATTTCTTAATAAAGATCCTCCAGAAAGTCGGGAGAGAAAGAATTTACTTAAACACCATAAAAGCCATTTATGAAAAGCTCATAGCTATTACCATCCTCAATGGGGAAAAACTGAGAGCTTTCACCCTGAGATCAGGAACATGACAGGGATGTCCACTCTCACCACCGTTGTTTAACATAGTGCTGGAAGTCCTAGCATCAGCAATCAGACAACAAAAGGAAATAAAAGGCATCGGAGCTGGCAAAGAAGAAGTCAAACTTTCACTTTTTGCAGATGACATGATACTCTACATTGAAAACCTGGCAGACTCCACCAGAAGCCATCTAGATTCTGATCCATGAATTTAGCAAAGTAGCAGGATACAAAATCAATGCAGAGAAATCGGTTGCATTTTTATACACCAATAATTGCTGGGAGCAATTTCTAAAGTAAGGCAGGTTTGCAAGGCCTCCCACTGTTAGATGGCGACTGGCATCTTCACCCACTTAACCCCCACTCAATTCCTGCTTGAGCACCAACCCCCAAGGCACCTGACTGACTGATATCAGGAGTGACTTGCCTTCTTATGCTAAAAATGTGTGAATGTACCTTATAAAAAAAACTTGTGATTGGAGTTTCTTTTTTTGTTATTATAGGAACAAATGTTACATTTCCTGAGAAAACCTTTTTTTCTTCCCCTTGAAAACAGGCTATAGACCCCTGCTCACAAAACTAACTCTTGCCTTTGCTATGCTAAAAACATGGCCTTGTATTTAAATGCTAAAGATCCCTTCCTTCTCCATGTGATAAGCATCTAGTCATGTACTTCAATCACTATTGATAAAGGTTATGCATGAGTCTTCCACTAATCTATGTTTTGGGAAATTTTTACATACCAAAGAATTTGTTATCAGAAATCATTGTCTAAGGCGATTGCCACTTCTGTTTTGTACCCCATACACTTTTTCAATAAATAAGGCTGACTCTATGGTCAGGGCAGAGATGCCTGACTGGAGAGCAGAGATGCCTGCCTGGTGAGCAGAAAGAAGCCAAGGCTCTCTCACTCCCTTTCACTGACACTGTCCATCCTCAGGGGCACCCTAGACCTGCTGGAGCTGGACTCCAGCAAATAATGAAACAACAGAAAGAGAAATCAAGAAGCTGATTCCATTCACAATTGCACAAAAAACCATAAAATACCTAGGAATAAACCTAACCAAAGATGTAAAAGATCTGTATGATGAAGACTATAGAAAACTTATGAAGGAAATTAGACACAAAGAAATGGAAAAACATTCCATGCTTATGGATCAGAAGAATAAATATTGTTAAAATGTCATTACTACCCAAAGCAAACTACATATTCAGTGCAATCCCAGTCAAAATTGCACCAGCATTTTTCTCAATGCTAGAACAAACTATCCTAAAATTTGATTGGAACCACAAAAGACCCTGAATAGTCAAAGTAATATTGAGAAAGAAAGCCAAAACGGGAGGCATCAAAATTCCAGACTTTATCCTCTACTACAAAGCTGCCATCATCAAGACAGTATGGTATTGGCACAGAAACAGACACATAGACCAATGGAATAGAATAGAGAAGCCAGAATTGGACCCACAAATGTATGGCCAAATAATCGCTCACAAAGTAGGAAAAAGTATCCAATGGAAAAAAGACAGCTTCTTTAACAGATGGTGCTAGGAGAACTGGACAGCAATATGCAAAAGAATGAAACTAGACCATTTTCTTACACCATACACAAAAATAAAGTCAAAATGGATGAAGAACCAATCCTAGAGAGAGCAGGGAACAACCTCCTTGACCTCAACTGCAGCAATTTCTTACTTGACACATCCCCAAAGACAAGAGAATGAAGAGCAAAAATGAACTATTGGGACCTCCTCAAGATAAAAACTTCTGTACTAGAAAGGAAACAATCAATGAAACTAATTTGCTACTGACAGAATGGGAAAAGATAGTTGCAAATGACATACTGGATAAAGGGCTTGTATCCAAAATCTATAAGGAACTCACCAAACTCCACACCCAAGAAACAAATAATCAAGTGATGAAATGGGCAGAAGACATGATTAGACACTCTCCAAAGAGGACATCCAGATGGCCAACAGACACATGAAATGTTGCTGTGCACTGCTCATCATCAGAGAAATACATATCAAAACCACACTGAGATACCACCTCACGCCAGTCAGAGTGGCTAAAATGAACAAATCAAGAGACTATAGATGCTGGTGAGGGTGTGGAGAGACGGGCACCCTCCTACACTGCTGGTGGGAATGTAAACTGGTGCAGCCGTTCTGGAAAACAGTGTGGAGGTTCCTCAAAAAACTATCAGTAGAACTCCCCTAGGACCCAGCAATAGCACTGCCAGTAATTTACCCAAGAGATACAGAAGTGCTGATGCATAGGAGCACATGTACCCCAATGTTCACAGCAGCACTTTCAACAAGAGCCAAATCATGGAAAGAGCCTAAATGTCCATCAACTGATGAATGGATCAAGAAAAAGTAATTTATCTATACAATGGAATACTACCTGGTAATGAGAAAGAATGAAATCTGGCTATTTGTAGCAACATGGATGGAACTCGAGGGTGTTAATACTAAGTGAAATATGTCAGGCAGAGGACAGATACCATATATTTTCACTCATAAGTGTAACGGGAGAAACTTAACAGAGCACCATGAGGGAGGGGAAGAGGAAAAAAATAGTTGGGGAGAGGGAGGGAGGCAGACAATGAGACTCTTGAATACTGAAAACAAACTGAGGACTGATGGGAGTGGAGGAGAGGGGAAGAGGGCATGGAGGAGGGCATTTGTTGGGATGAGCACTGGGTGTTATATGGAAACCAACTTGACAATAAACTATGAAAGAAAAAAAGTGAAATTTTTATTATGTGAAACTGAAATGACATTATATTTTACAAAAGATAACTTAAAGATCCCTTTTCAATAATTAAGGAAGGATGGTAGTACGTTAAGATGTAAAATACATGGTGTCAGACAACACTATGTTCAAATGCTGACTCCATTTACTAACTGTGTGACCTTGGACAAATTAATTAACCATACTGAACTTCAGTCTTCTCCTGTGTAAAATGGGGATAGATAATAATTACTTCAAGGGACTGTTAAAAAAATTAAATGAGATTTACTCTTGAAAGCACTTGACAAACATGCAATTAGTCTTAACTTAAAGTCAAATCTGTCCTCCCACGTTTCCCTATCCTACAGAGGACAGGCAATAGACCCCTGATTTTTTTCAGTCCATAAAGACATTCATCGTCTATAAAATCTTGATATCTCAATGATACAGGATGGCAGGTCAAGTGTATTTAAAGAAATAGCAATAGAAATAATTTTATTTTTAAAATGTCAGCCTACATCATGTCAAAGCCTCAGTAAAAAGCTGTGGGTTTTTTATTTGATTGGATACCAATTTATTTTATATTTTATTATAAATAATTTGCAATGCATACGTTTGAGTAAGCATTTTAGTCAAATAAAATCTTTTCTTTAGTATAAAACTACACTGGAATTAATCATATAATAATTTTTTAAAAGTTATTATTGAATGAGCTTGAATTTTTAAAAGAGCTAATTCATAAAAATTATAACCACAAATAAAAGAAATATTAGAGGCTTTACATGGGATTATTCAGGCTGTTAACAGTATTTTCTGAACATAACAAACAATATAATGGCAATGAATAAAAGAATATAAAAACTAGACAGATAATCCAGTAAAACCATCAAAGTTTAGGTTGAAAAACTTTTTTCCTCATAACAGATGTGTTTTGGTCTAAAGTTTATTCATTTAAAGCCAAAATATTCTGTACCCTTACTTTAGTTAGCTCATGTAGACACAGCCCAAACACTTGATTTTTTAATGTTTATATATTTATTTTGAGAGACAGTTTAAGAGCATGAGTGGGGGAGGGGCAGAGAAAGAGAGAGACTGAGAATCCGAAGCAGGTGCCTCACTGTCAGTACACAGCCCAATGCAGGGCTCAATCCCACAAACCCTGAGATCATGACCTGAGCCAAAATCAAGAGTTAGACACTTAACCGACTCAACCACCCAGGTGCCCTACAGCTCAAATACCATCTAAGCTCTTACATTTTAAAATGCCCACAAATAAAAAGTAAAGTCAAAAGTAAATCTGCTAGGGGCACCTGGTTGGCTCAATGGGTAGTATATGTAACTCTTGATTTCGAGGTTGGGAGTTTGAGCCCCACAGTGGATGTAGAGATTGTTTAAAAAACATAAGATCTTTAAAAAAAGAAGAAGAAGAAGAAGAAGAAGAAGAAGAAGAAGAAGAAGAAGAAGAAGAAGAAGGTCAGCTGATATTATTTAAAGAAACATTTTTAGACTCTTAACTATAGAGAACAACTGATGGTTACCAGAGGGGAGGTGGTGGGGGTATAAATTAAATAGGTGATGGGGACTAAGGCATGCACTTGTGATAAGCACCGGGTGTTGTATGGAAGTGTGGAATCATTATAAAAACGTACACCTGAAACTAATATCACACTGTATGTTAATTAACAGGAATTTAAATAAAACCTTTATTTAAAAAAAGAGAGAGAGAAGGGGGCCCCTGGATGACTCGGTTAAGCTTCCAACTTGAGCTTAGGTCATGATCTCACAGCTCTTCCTGGATTCGACTTCCACACTGGGCTCTGTGCTGACAGCTCGGAGCCTGGAGCCCACTTCATTCAGATTCTCTCTCTGCCTCTCTCCCATGAATGCTGTGTTTCTCTCTCTCTCTCTCTCAAAAAAAAAAAATTAGAAGAAATTTTTTTAAAAAGAAGGAAATATATACATATATACATATTTGAAATCCAAACCTAAAAATGTGTTTATGATGCTATGATACAGTGTTCACAATTTAACACTCACTAATATCCTTCACATCATTATATAAATTCAATACATAAAATGCCTATTAAAGTAGATAACATATGTTTGTATAAATCAATAAATCAATATCTATTCAAGGCTTATTTTGTACAAGGTAATGTGATACGGTCATTGATTAAAATAATTTTGATAAAATTAATGACGTCCTACATTTGAGATTTTAAAAATTGCCATTAAACAATCTATGACCAGGAAGCTACTGTATATCTTATTAGTCATTAACTTTAACTTTCTTCCTCTATCAAATAAGTAACTGAGTGAGATTTTCTCTTTGTCTTCCTCTCCTTGAATGCTGTATTAGAGAGGGTAATAAATGACCACAACAAAATGACCACTACTCCTGACTTATAAAAAGGGATTTTGCCTACAAGAGTACGGAGAAGCAAAGCACATTTCACATTTACCCACAATAAAACCTCATCAAAGTCATTTAGCTCCCCAAATCCAGCTTGTAAATAAGACTTACAGAGACATTTTATATATATTAGAAGCATTAAACTGCATTTGAGAGAGAGAGAAAGAGGATGAGTGGGGGAGGGGCAGAGAGCGAGGGAGAGACAACAGAAGCTATAGTTACATATAGTTTTATGGTATCTAAATTATCCGTGTTATTTTTAGAAATAAAATGTTAAGACTAAGTGTGTTGAGAAATAGCAACAGATTCTTCAAAAGCATTTCAGTCCTTTATCAAAGACATCTTGAGAAAGAAATAACTTCATACAAAACGTGTTACTGATTAAACCCATAGAAAATAAGGGTTTATGGTGAATCATTTAGAATGTGGGGAATAATAGAAGGGTGTCAGCCATCTGAATTCCTCCATAAATGCTAGGAAATTGGAGTGAGAACAATGTAAAGTTAGCAAAGCTGGAGGATGTTGGTGACTCGTTCCTTTTGTTGGAGTCCATGAAGTGGCAGCTAGAAAAGCAGAATGGGAATTTGACAGTTTTATGGCAAAAGAATTCAACCCAGATAAATGTTAGGCAGAAGCAATAACAAAATTGTCAAGACTTCTCATTTTTACAGTGATGGATTCTCAAACTGCAGGGTCTTCTAGTCATTATGTGTCCCAATCAAAGTGCTTGTTTTTCAAGTACACTGATCCCTTGCTGAATGATTTTAATTAGTACTTGAAACCCTACAGTTGAGTAAAGAGCTTTTAAATGAAGAAAAAAAAAAAGAAAAGAAAAGGTTTCCATTAAGTTTAATAAGAAAATTAAGATGTGGTTCATCTCAACACAAAATACTCAAATTATTTTCACAGCTAGAAAAATATATCAGTTGAATGAAAACATGTTTACATTAGTAATAAACAGCAATTTGAAGGTAAACAGATATAGCTCATACATAAAATCCATTGTTATTGTACTTGTCTTTTTTCTTTATTTCTGAAACATTTTTCTTCACCAGTCTTTCAGATTTGAGGGCTCATGATCATTTTACACTTAAATGGCACTTAAAAATGAAGTCATTCCTAGAAAAACACCTTTTGGCAAAATATAGGCAAAATATGGGGGGTCGCTAACAGACTAAAGATTCATAGAAGATACTAAATCTCATCGATCTCCTTAGAGTATGTGCACAATGAAGTATAGAACACACTGCCTAAAATATGGTGCCTTGTTATGTCGAATATTTTTAAACTGAAGGAAGTTGAGAAACAGCAGGTGCAGGAAGGACTCGACCTTCCTTTCTCCCGTGAAGCAGGTCATGTAACCCTCTTGTGACACGTGCCCTCCCTATTCCCAGAGGAAAGGATCATCCTTATTTCCAATGATGGAAGGCTATGGAGAGGAATCTAAACACACAGGACTTACAAGTTCCTCCCAGTTTGCTTGTTTTAGCTCCTATGCTTTGCCCTATCATATTTTTCCCACAGTTTCCCCTTCTTCTTCAAGCCTAGTATAAAAATACTCAGATCCAACCATTTCTTTGGGTCTTCATTTCCTTATGAAGTTCCTGTGTTGCATAAAACTCTTATTAAATAAACTTGCATTCCTTTCTCTTGTTAATCTGGCTTTTGTTAATCTAATTTATAGGGCTCCAGCCAGAGAACTTTGGACAGGAGAGAGAACAGATATTTTTCCCTCCCCTACACATACAAAACAAAATGGTTTTAGATTCATTTGTATATGGCCATCAATTCAAATGTGTTCCATATGATAACCTCTGACTAGAAATTGTTGTGTCAAGTAAACTGTCAAATATGCCTTTGCCTGAAATCATAATGTTGAAATGTCATTTTTATGGTGTATTTATTTAGTGTAGTTTTTAGTGAACAGCTATTTCGAGGAAAAAAAAAAAAAAAGAATCACTATCCCAAATGGTATTGCTTTTAAGGAGTAGTCACAGTGAAAAGTTCATTCACTGAACAGCCATTATGAGGGTAAATCCAAATAGAGTTACAAAGGAAAAACAGATCAGTCGTTCAATAAGAATTTTGTAAACGTTACATAAAGCAAACTGAACTGTTCATGTAACTTAATCCTTAGAATCACTTAACTACCTTGTTTACTGTTGTTGAGATTTTGCTGGAAGAAATACCACAGGCCAACCCTGTTTAGCCTCAGAGTAGCTTTTCTTCAGCAAAATTCTGCAAAACTAAACATTCATCATTTTGTTACCAATTTAGCCTCACTTCTTAAAACAGAATAATTGTCATCAGCATTACCAACCACACCACACCTAGATCAATCTTGTACACAGGAAAACTACTACCACTTCGAGATCTTAATCAAAACAACTGTCTTCTAGGAGCCCTCATTTACTGGAGAGATGAGGACTGGCACTGGGGGAAATGAACACCTGGCCTGGCCAGCCTGCATCAGCCACCTCGCCCGGCATTAAAGGTCTGCCCCTGATTTCCCTTTCCTCTGAACTCTACTTTCATGTCATCGCCTCCATCTATTTTTTTTTATGTTTGTTTATTTTTGAGAGAGAAAGAGAGTGTGACTGCAGGAGGGCAGAGAGAAAGGGAGGCGCAGCATCTAAAGCAGGCTCCAAGTTCTAGGCTCCAGACCCCAAGGTGTGGCTCGAACTCACAAAACACAGGATCAGGACCTGAGCCAAAGTCAGATGCTTAACCATCTAAGCCACCCAGGTGCCCCTCATCTCCTCCCTCGTAAACTCTATACAAAACAATTCCTGTTCCTTAGTATTTTGCACAGAGTTAATATGTTACCATTTTCATTATCTTTCAAAAAGATCTGACAATTGAAATGGATTATTGTTCCATTAGCTGATCCCGTGTGACAATGCCACTTTTTTTTTTTTTAAGATTTTGTTTTTTAAGTAATCCCTACACCCAATGTAGGGCTTGAACCTATAACCCCGCAATCAAGAGTTGCACACTTGACTGAGTTAGCCAGGTGCCCAGACTATGTCATTTAGGTGTCAAAAAAAGCAATATAGCCATCTGAACTTAATTCTGAGAATCTGTTCTGTTGTGTCTATTTACAACTCAAGTCTTTTAGAACAAAGTAAAGGCAGTGCTATCCAACAGAAATTTTTGCAATAATGAATGTTTTCAATACATGCACTGTACAATAGGGTAGCCACTAGTCAATTTCTATTAATTTACATTTGAATAGCTATGCATGCCTGTTAGGCAAAGGAAAGAGAGAAAAGTAAAGTCTAGAAGGTCCTGACAAAAGAACCCATGTAGCATAGTAAAGAAATGTAGCTGGGACACTCTTAGCACAATGCAAATAGAAGTCTTAAAGTTATAGCTCTAAGAAAAGAGACCTTCAACTCCGTATCAAGGAAGCAAGAGCCATAACTCTATTTATACAACTGGAGTTCATCTAAGACCTACTATTGTAGGAGAGGAAAAAAAACTTTTTCTCTGCCCTCTTAGGTTCAGTTCCTGACACCTGTGAATTAAACTGACAAAAGACAGATTACAGAAGAAAGTGCATACAAATTTTTGTAATAGAGGTAATTCTAGTCAGGGGTGTTTGTGCAAACCCATCTCAGTGCTGACCTTCTGTTTCCAGGAATAATGGTTGTTTCCCCCTATTCTGGCAAAGGAGAGAGGAGAAGGAAGATCTTCACAAAGGGAAATATGTGTCCTGCCTTTACTGCTTCTAATTACCTTCAGCTCAAAATAATTTTCCTTCAAAAGTGGCACATTTTCATATGGCATTTTCTTTTTATTAAAAGGTGGCATATTCTGATCCCCATCCACTATCACTACTGAGTTTTGCATAAGCAAACGTCTTTTGTTTTCTATGATAATTTTCTTTTCCATTTCTTCCCTGTTTAAAACAATCTGTGCAGAGAGAGAATGGGACAGAAGTATAAAGCTCAGCCTGCTCAAAGACCTAGCCTCTCATCTACCATTTTTGAGACTTTTGCATTTCCCATCTCTAACACACTTCAAATTTGGACTCTGTAAATCTTTATAAGGCTCATATTTCTGCTGACATCATTGTAACATGACAAAACACATAAGATTGTAATCACATTCCACAAGGATTTATCCAGAAGCCACAGGAGACAGGAGACTGTGCTACACACCGAAAATGCACTGGGAACAAAACACACTGACTGCCAGCCCCTGTCCTCAATGAGCTTATGGTTTGATGCATAAGACATAAAAAAAAAAAAAAAGTAAGCAACTTTTTTTTTAACTGGAGTGAAAGCTGTGAAGGAAAAGAACAGAGCACCAAAGTGCCATAAGAGAGAATAGAGGGGGGCCTACTTGAGCCAGGGGACTGGAGGAATGTCTCTCTGGAAAGGTGAGCTGTGGTGTACACCAATGCACTAAGGAGTTAAACATTGGAAAGAACAAAAAAGGAAAGACTGGGAATGTGTATTTGCAGGAAGAGAAGGACAGAGGTACATAAGAGGAAATGAAAGAAGGAGGCAGGAAGGCATTTATTCAGGAATGCACTTATTTACTCCTGCATCCTGAGTCGGAGTTGGGATTTTAGTCTAAGTGCAGCAGAGAGTTTGGAAGGATTTTGGAAAGGAAGTGACATGATCCAATTCACATCCTAAAAGAGTAGTGCTGGCTGCTGCATAATATGGAACAAAATAAAAGGAACAAGAATGGATGCAGGGAGAACATTCTGGAGGTTATAAAGTGCCCTGGTAAGTGCTAATAGTTGTTCCCACAACAGTATATAAAAGCTGTCCCATAGGAACCATTTTCTGAAGCCCAGAACTATCTCAATAGGTTGAGAGAGTGGGTGCTGAAATTTCATCACAAATCTGCTTCGATCCTCAGACTGATGCCTAAGATTCACTCAGCTGAGAGAATACAATAGTGTGGTCAGGCATAAGTGGTGAGAACCCAAAAAGTGAGAAGAATACTCCAAAGACATAGTAAAATTATAGCACTTGGTGACAAAGGGCTACAGGAGACAAGAAAGAATCATGAAATAATTCTCAAAGGATGATGTGACTCAGTCTAAGACAACACAGCCACTAAACAGCATGTGTCTATTTGGATCTTGGTCTCATACTTTCCTCATCTCTAAGACGGGTATAAACTAGGGTTTCTGGATCATGGTGGCGTTGTGAGGATTAAACAGCTAATAATATGAGTACTTGAAACAGTGTGTCAAAAATTGTAGCTGGTTCCTAACATATACAAAGTTTGTTTAAATAAATTTAAGTATAATGTCAGATATCCCCAAGTTTTGTTTTGACTTCAAATAATAGCAATTCCATATGGCAATCTAGGAAAATTTTAAGTTAATATTTATAGAGTAATTTTAATATAAATTTTGTTGACTTATATGATTTAGCTGCCCCACTTTATTAGCTTTTATTTTTTATTGGTTATTTTATATACACTCAGTACCTTCTTTAGAAACCTTGCTTATTCGTTTTGTGGCTCCCTATTGAGTTTAATAAGATATTTACTCTTAATAATGTAATAATTCTAGGTAAAACAGTATGAGTAGTTTGAAATTTATTTTCTGACTTAATAATATATTTAAGTCTCTAGATAGATCAAGGCTCTATCTTGCAAGGCTAGGATCAACCCAGAAAATAATCACCTTTCAAATGATGAGTAAAGGTCTTGAGACATAAGACAAAACAAAAAGACATTCTTTTACTTAAAAATATTTTTGGGAAAGGTCAAAAAAGGAAGGGATTTATTTGAAGGATGATTCATATTGCTCTTTCAGTGATTACAAATCAGTAAAAAGGGTTTCATTACATTTCAATACCTACCTTGTAAATCAAATAGCTATTGGGGTCATAAGTATTTACAATATATAATAAATTTTTCAGTTACAAGTGCTGATGTGAATCAACATTAACTTTTATTCTTTTCCTTCACAAAGGGATTAAGGAATTGAAATCCCTCTAATTGTTACTAAATCCTATTCTGAACTTGAATTTGCTCTTATGGAAATTTTAAAGCATTAGAAGTTTGAACCCAGACTCCTTTTAAAATAAGTGCCATTTACTTCTTGCAACTTTCTTTTAATAATTGTTTAAGTTATTTAAATGCATGCAAACTTTTACTGAGTGTTGAAACTATGTATCAGCACTCAGGGTAAAATTAAATGACTCATTTCCTTTATGGTCAAGACTGCAAACCTTTCCTTGCTATCATGTTGTGAATTCCAGCAAATAACTCCACAGCCATTTATTGAATTTTTCTTCTTTCAGATATTCACATTCCAAACTCTTATATAGTAAGTGAACTGGTAACATTTTTCAATAAACCTCAAAATTTCCTTCTAAATGCCTTGCAGCAAAGACAATACTAGCTATTACCTAGCAGAGGGGTGAGCCAGTTTAGCCCTTCTAAAGTTTTGACATTTAAAAGAAGTCCAGAAACATAGACTAAGAACATCTTAAATTAATGCTGTAGGTTAACATTCAGCCAAGAACACATTTGCCATTAACTATTTGGAAGAAATCTTTTTGAAAAAAAAGAATTTGCCTTCTTTCCTAAAAAAGATATCCTCTTGTGAGTAGCCTTGAAATATAATTTCCAAAACCACAAAGCATCTTGCTCTTTTTCTGCAAATAGAACAACTCCAATATCTCTGCTTATATCATGACATCATTCCATTAATAAAGAAAAAGAGTCAGAAACTCTACAACAGGAAAACCTGGCAACTACTAAATGTCAATTTTTAAGAGTCAGGAACAAAATATCACTAAGGAGCTCTAAGAAACAGGGTAATTGTTTAAGAATATTTTGAAAGATTGATAGGACTATGTGATCGTTGTGAACTTTTTCATCTCCTTTAAAATCAACTTTCTTACCTGCTTTAAAATGCTACTAAAGATCAGTTTGGCTTTAAATGGAAAAATATTTTAACCCATCAATCACTAATCAAAACATGATCTTCATATGTTTGATAAATTGCATGTCTGGTTTCTGGTGCTGATAAAGACAGCAAGCCATCAATCCATTGATAGGACATCCCAAAGGATGTCATATTTTTGGGTTCATATTTATGAGATGAATTAGGGCAATGCTGTGTGCAATACCAAATATTAAAAACTGTACTGGGTCACAGTATACGCTCTAAGATATCTTCACTCTCTCCCTTTATCTTCTCTATTCAATCTGTCTCCAGAACCTGCCATTCTTCCATCATCATCTCCCTGCCTTGAGTGTTCTTTCTTCTTTCCCAAATTCTCATCATCTTATGCCTGAATAAGGATGATATTTTCTTAGCTCAGTGGATCTCAGACATCAGTCTGAGGAGACATGTAAGCATGAAAGTTTTACTGGTACAAGAGAAAATGAGAAAGGAAGGACAATGCAATCAGTCTTTAATAACACCAACTGTACTCATGTTAATGTTCTGTTCTTTGCTCTGGGGGAGTGTCCTTCCTGCTAATTTGATGTTAAAATTTTATTCCTTTCTGGAATAGTGGAGGTAGCATGTAGTCATTTACTTTTTATTTTTTGTTGCTTTTTCTTTCTTTGTTGCAGAATCTGGTCTGGATTGTCCAGCAGAAGAACTAAGCAGCACTCAGGGATCTTGGAAAGGAGGAGGTTTATATTACACCAATGGGCTCAGAGGAAATTGTTCTCCAGAGGTCTGAGCCCAGAGCATCAGCAGAGGGAGTAATTTATAGACTGTTACTTCTGCATTCCTCATTAATGCATGAAACAAGCAGTGTGGGAAGAAGAACCCAGAAAAGGGAGCCTTTGATCAGGGACAGGTATTTCCTTATCAGTCCTGTCGGCCATCTTATAACAGATTTTTCCCTCTTATCTTTTTTCCTTAACAAAACAAATATTTGACAACTATGTATGTTAGATCTCAAGAACTTTCTTACAATCCTAGCTGATGGATGAAATCCAACATTCTATAACAGTAGTAGCTGATCTCCTTGAGTCTGGTTACTTCCTTCAAAATTCCAAGCCCCAGGATGAGGCCAAACACATAGAATGGATAGCACCTTGACTATAGTTAGCAATACCATACCGAATAAATCAGGGGGGGAAAGATACTTCAACAGCTCTTTCTTTGATGAATTCAATGTATTCCAACACCTACAGCAGCCTCTACAACCTGGCTTCCCTGTATCTACTCACCTGGACTAGGTGTCAGATGGCCTCATTGTCTCCCACACACACTACCCTTTCAGCTCCAGGCTTTCAGTTATGCTCTTACTTTCTGAAAACCGAACAAAACAAAATAACTCACCCTTTACTCCATTTAGATATGCCTGAAACTAAAAAATTCTTTTTACTCCTCTAAGTGGTTGCTCACCCTGTTTACTTGTTCTTGTTCCCTGCTGGAGCCAAATTCTCTGACTTCCTATTCTTGCTGGGTCAGCCAAATAATCTTAATCTTACTGTCCTATTTCCAGGAGTCTGTGCATGCTCTCAAGGAGGCTGACTTTGAGGAGGACTTTATTAATATAAATTTGAATTGGGAAAAGCAAAGCCAGACTTCTGAAAATAAGTGTTCACATGTCTAGTACTTTAATTTTTTAAAGTATATAGAAAGCCTACATTTTGGTTTATCATATACATATATCAACCTTACAGATAGAGCAGTATTTTGTAGATTCACAGACATGGATAAATGAGCCAGAGTGCCCATAAAATTTTGTTATGAATATTTTAGGACAGCATGAAACTTAAATCAACAGCCTGGTGGCTATACTTAAGGTAACAGTCTTATCCAGTTTCTTTTCTCATCACTTCTACCCAAACTTCTTTAACCTGTGTTAGACAGCCATCACTATGTTAAAGACAATGTAAACTGCTCTGTTCAAAGTAGAGTAGTGTGAAAGAGTATCTATTAAAATGTATGGTGGTCCCTATTACCAACCTAAGCTCATTGAATATGTAAACGCATTCAGTATATAACATTTTAATAGGGCATCAAATAGCTTTAAATTATGGGAAATGCATGGTCCTATAATGTTTTAACAAAAATGTTAATTTAAAAAGTAGGTTTACTTGTTTTTAGGTTTATTCATTTATTTTGATAGAGAGAGAGTTTAAGCAGAAGAAGGGCACAGAGAGGGAAAGAGAGAGAGAATCCCAAGCAGGCTCCACACCATCAGCAAGGAGCCTGACATGGGGCTTGAACCCAAGAACTGTGAGATTATGACCTGAGTTGAAACCAAGAGTCAGCAGCTCAACCAAACAAGCCACCACGTACCCCAAAAGTAGAATGACTTTGAAGAGTCACCGTATTTCGGTTGTTCCTTGTGTACCTGTACTGCTTTAATGTAGCTGGGTCATGGCAGAAAGAGCTCTAAACTAGGATCAGAAAAGCTAGAGTTGAGCAAACACATACTCACAACCTGTGGCAATGTGAATGTGATCATTTGTCTTCCTCTCTGAATTTCAGTTTCTTCATCTGTAAATAGGTGGAAATTTAAATACCCTTCAAACAAGTTGAAGATTCAATGAGGAAATGTCTATGAAAATTTTCTGTAATATTATTGCATTACTATAGGCAAGTCTCAAATTGAACAAACCCTCATTATATTTGTGTTCAAGCACTGTGACTATAAGCCAAAAGGGGGGGAAAAGGTACGCTGCCTGCAATCACAGTCCCTACCAAAATAAATAAGGATAGAAAACATTTTGCATGCCTTCAAAACTTGCAGCCAATGGTAATACTTCAAGTGGCACTACAACATTTTTATTGTGCAAGTTTCTGTTTACTGCTAACAAAAATATATTATTTCTTATTCCATGCAGTTTGACTGACAGGTTCAATTTTCTCTTTGGCTAATACAAAATGAACTACTCAGCAAATAATCGTGCACTGTGTCATAATATGAAATTAAAGAGATTTATGCAGAAAGTAAAAAAAACCTAATTATATGGTTTTCATGAAAAATCTCGTTGGCATGAACCATTTCAGTAAATGGATGAGGTCAAAAGTCAATTTGCAGTAGGCTGAAGAGGTGAAGAAGTGCAAATTGAAATTTCATGCTTCTCTTTTAAGAAGTTCTAGTGAGAAAGGATGGAGGAGGCTGTGATAGAATCTAAAGGAAGCCTACAGAGGCAGGAGGGAGGAGAGGAAGCAAAGCGTATGCAGGTACAAAAGTTCAAAGTGAGCAGGGAAAAGGGAGGGGAGAAATCCATGGGATCAGATGTTTGTGACTTAAATGAGAGGCAAGGAAATGCCAACAGCAAGAGCCTCCCTCACCTCTGCTACAGCCCAGACCTCTAATTTTTTTTTCAAGTGTTAACTGATGAGGGTTTTGGGGGTAACAGTGGGGTTCATGGGGTCTGGACCCGACAACCAAGAAAGAATTCCTGAAGACATCTTTGATGCACAAAGGTAATTTTATTAAAGCACTGAGACAGGGCCCTTGGGCAGGCAGGAAGAGCTACCCCAGGACCATAAAGACAGACTGGTTATATACTAAGAGGTTGGGGGGGAGGTAAAGTCCAAAGGAAGTTTCCAGTGAGATTTTCATATGCCAAACAAGATTCACAGGATACCAGAGGCCTAGCTCTAGTCAAGCTAGGGTGGTTTTTCCCTCTAGCAAAGCATTAACATTAAGACAGTAAGGAGTTCATGTAGAAACATTTTACTCAGACAGCCTCAAGTATTTGTCAATGGGCTGCACTTTATAAGGAAATTTAGTTCTATCTGCCATTTCCTTTTCTACCTTTGTTTCCCACATCACTATACAGGAATGATGGAAATTTAGGTCCTGAGAACTATGATCGCTATCAGTTAATCATTTGTTTTCTTTCCTTTCCTTTGTTCTTGGGCAGCCAGGAGCACCTGAGGAATATTACACATATTCCACCTGGTTGGGTGGGTTGTGGGGGGAGGGGGGTGGCCATGTTTACATCCTGTCAGCTTGCCTTATGCTCCCTCATCATTGACCATCTGAGTGGGATTGTGTTTTTTTCATATTGTGTAATTTACTAAAATCACCAATGACCTCCTAAATGAAAGGACACAGATCTGAACCAAACTGACTCCATGACAGGCTTTAAGTTTCCCTCAGAACCAGTAGGCCTGCATTTCGGTTTCCACAGAAGGATCAGACTTTCACCAAAAAAACAAAACAAAAAAAAACAAAAAAAAACAAAAAAACTACCTCCACAATACCCAATCAGGGAGAGCCAGAAAACATATGTAACATTCCTGAGGTTGGGGGCCTAAGGGGCAGAATCATAGATGGTTGCTTAGTGTTAGTTAGCCAATTGCTTGCCACTTGCCCTAGCTCCAACCCTAAATGTCATGATTGAGTCCCGCTGAATGTAACAGACACCCTAGAGATTCTGAGTGCTTAAGATTGTTACTAGGGGCTGTTGTATGATTACAATTGGATTACTGTGCCTATATCATACTTTTCTGTAACCCCCCTTTTTTCAAACCCCATAAAAACCCTACTCAGCTTTTGTTCAGGGCTCTCAGCACGGATCTACTGCATTGGTGAGGTCTGCAAGTCTGAGCTTAAGCCCAAATAAACGCCCTTTGCTTTTGCATACATGACTTGGTCTCCCTGGTGGTCTCTGGATTTTGGGGATATTATGATCTGGGCATGACACTAAATGCCAAATCAAATGAACACTTTCCAGCCCTTAGGTTGCAATGAAGCATTTGACAGCTTTATCTTCTTGATACCTCTTCACCATTCTTTTTTCATCTCCCTGAAAGTCTTCTTTCCTTAAGCCCTCCCCAAATCAGTAGGACCAATGAGGTTTTCGTGTGGTAACAAACAGCATATCCCCAAAAAAGTGTATTCCTCACTCACAATGTATGTCCAAGACGGGTCTTGAGGGCTTCAATATTGATCATTGCTCAAGGAAACAAGGTGACAGAGGCTCCATCTCAACACATTTCACAATCATCAAGGCAAGAAGATGGGAACCAGCTGACTCAGACTTTGCTTCCTAAGGCTCCAGTGGTGAAGTGCTCACTTCTGCTCACATTTCATTAACCCAAGCAAGTTGCATGGCCATAACTTCCCAGAGGCCACAGAAATGTCATACTACTCTATGCCCAGGAGGGAAAGAACAGGAATATGTATAAACAGTCCCTATAACTATATTCTCTCCCTTCCACTGTCAATGTTTCACAAAATTCTATTCTTTTTTTTTTTTTATGTTCTTTATTTTTGAGAGACAGAGAGAAACAGCACAAGCAGGGGAGGGTCAGAGAGAGAGGGAAACACAGAATCTGAAGACAGGCTCCAGGCTCTGAACTAGCTGTCAGCACAGAGCCCGAAATGGGGCTCTAACCCACTAACTGTGAGATCATGACCTGAGCTGAAGCCAGATGCTCAATCGACTGAGCCACCCAGGAACCCACAAAATTTGATTCTTAACTTGGATTTTCCACTGTGTACATTCTTCCTGAGTGACCTCATTCACTTACGACATTTATTGTCACTAGATAACAATCACATCAGATCTACATGTCTTGCCCAAAATTCTCTTATAAACACAAGACCCATTACCTCTATTTGGATATTCTGAAAGCACCTTTAATTTAACATGTAGAATTTTAAACTAATTACCACTTTCACCCTATCCTGTCTCTTACAATTAGCTGTTTGCTGACTCTCCTTCCTTTTAAACTATAATTTCCTTTAACTATGATTCATTTATGTTCGCATCCCCAGGAGCAAGCAACACATGAATTCTGGGAGGATACAAACATTAATTCCATAATGCTATCAAAGACTTTGGATTTTACCCTGAGGGAAATGGGCAGTCATTGGACTACTGTGGCTTGCTCTCTTAAGAACAGATTCCACTTGTGCATGCATGCTCTCTCTCTCAATAAGCAAATACATAAATACATAAAATTTAAAAAAATTTTTTAAATTTAAAAAAAAGGGTCCTTTTTTGTCTCTCTCTGTTAAGCATCCCTATTGATTTGGGTCCTGTAATGATCTCATGATCATGACATCAAATCCTGCCCTGGGGCTCTGAGCTGACCATGAAGACTGCCTAAGATTCTCCCTCTGCACCTCCCCTGCTCACACTCATGTGCACTCTGTGTCTCAAAACAAAAGAACAGATTAAAGGAGGGTCTATTAGTTAACTATTTCTACATGAATTTTTCCAAAAGACATAGCAACTTAAAACAATAAGTATTTATTGTTTCTATGGGTCAATAATTTGAGCAGCTAAACAAGGTCATTCTAGCCCAGGGTCTCTCACGAAGTTACAGTGGAGATGTCAGCTGGGGCTATGATCATGCCAAGACTCAACTAGGACCACATGATTTGTTTCCAAGATGGCAAATTCACATAGCTGCTGGCAAGAGGTCTCAATTCTCTGTTGGCTGTTGGCCAGAGATTTTTCAGTTCCCTGTCATGGAGTCTCTTCATAGGGTTGTGTGGCTGTCAGAGCATGGCAGCTGATTTTCTCCCCAATAAGTGATCCAAGGGAAAGAGCCTAACACTGCAATATCTTCTATGACCCAGTCCTCAGAAGATGCACACTGTCACTTGTGCCTTATTCTATTCATCAGAAGCAAATCTTTAAGCCCAGCCCACACTTAAGGAGAAGGGAATTCGGCTCTACCTTTTGAAGACTCAGAGTTTGTGAATACACTAAACCTGCACAGAGGGCAAGGATAGAAACAGGGGACCAGTTAGGAGGCTAGTGCAGTGAAAGATGATTGTAGGGTGGAATGTGGTGGAGGCAATGGAGATATTAAGAACTGATTGGATGGTTGCCAGAGGGAAGGGGATGGAAGATTGGAAAAAATGGGTAAAGGGGAAAGGGAGATACAGGCCTCCAGTTTTGGAATAAGCCACAGGACTAAAAGGCAGACCGTAAGGAATACAGTCAATGATACTGTGATAGCAATGTAATGGGACAGGTAGTAGCTATACTTGTGGTGAACATAATGTGTAAACTTGTCAAATCACTAAGTTGTAACCCTGAAACCAATGTAACATTGTGTGTCAACTACTCTCAAGAAGAAGGAGGAGGAGGAGGAGATGGAGAAGGAGAAAGAAGGACAACAGTAACAACAACAACTGATTGGATTTTTGATATATTTTGAAAATAGAGCTCTCAGGACTTGCGGAGGGACAAACAAGAGGAGGAGTATATGGAAATGAGAGAAGTCAGGAAGTGGCTACAAGTTGCTTGGCCTGAGCAACCAGGAGGGTACAGTAATCACTAACTGAGATAAATGTACTGTGGAGGTAGCAACTTTTGGGGATGATACCAGCAGTTCAAATTTAGACATTTGAAGTGAGACTGAGAGGGAATAAACAGTAAGATGGGAAGAAAACAAAGCATGCTGTCCTCAGAGAAAGCCAAAGTGTGTCAAGGGGAAGGCAGTGACTGATGGTCAGGTGAGATGAGGACTGGAACGGACCAGGGAATTTAGGAACGTAGAGGACATTAGGAATGTCATCTGATGCCACTTCAGTGGGGATGTGGAGAGAGAAGCCTGAGAGGAGGGAGTGAGCTTCGAGAAAATGAAAGAGGAAGATCAATCACTACCATTTGAAGAACCAGGGCACCAGAGCAAACGGAGGCTAACACACATTCTCACCTTTTAACCAGTAATTAAGTCTTTATTTAGGAAAGAATATAAAGTTTCAGGGATATCATGTGACCTGTTCAAGTTGTTGATTTGATGAGAATCATTTTCTTGTTCATTTTCCTTGTTTCAATTGATAGTAAAATCATCACCAATTTGAGAGATCTGGATGGCTAAGTTGGTTAAGCGGCCAACTTCAGTTCAGGTCATGATCTCACAGTTCATATGTTCGGCCCCATGTCAGGCTCTGTGCTGACAGCTTGGAGCCTGGAGCCTGCTTCTGATTCTGTGTCTCCCTCTCTCTCTGACCCTCCCCTGCTCACATTCTGTGTGCCTCTCCCTCAAAAATAAATAAGCGTTAAAAAAATTTTTTTAAATCATCACCAATTTACTAAACTTATTAATTTATCATGTCCTATTCATGATTTTTATGTGATTCATACTCAAACAAAACTTTTTGCTTTCTTTCTAGTTTTTAAATATTTCAGTAGACAGCCTCTTTGCAATTTTTCTAAGACAAGTTTTGTCTTTTTTTTTTTTTCTCTAATTTTCTTCTTTCTTGAGCCTCACTTTTGAGGGAAGTTCTTTAAAAAGCAAGACTCCATTTTTCCTATATTTATTCTATTTTTATCTCCATGCTGAGGTACTCATCCCCAACGACTTAAAAAAATTAAAAAGTAAATGCAATTCTTTTACATTTATTTATTTTTGAGAGAGAGACAGAGCATGAGCTTGAACCAGCGAGCCGTGAGATCATGACCTGAGCCAAAGTCGAATGCTCAAGCCACCCAGGTGCCCCAGTAAATGCAATTTTTTTCAAAGTGCTCAAATCTGTACATATTCGTATCAAAAATGTGAGTTAAAGTAAATGTTAAAAGGTTGAAAACTTAATCCTCAAATATTTTCAAATAGTTTATTTTTCTCTTAAAATATTCAAACCTATTTCTTAAAATAAAAAGTCACAATTATTGTTAATGGGATCAATGTTTAAATCAAAATTATTTAAAGTCAATGGCTTAGTTTAGTTTTCCTAATTTAATTAATAATATTAGTTATTAATATTATTGATATTAACTAATATTATTTAATGCTTTGTAAAAATAGAGCCATTCCCAAGTCTAACCTTAAATAGCCATCTGGTTGTCAGTGTGGTACCATACTTAATGCATACTGTATCTACACAGAAATACACAAGAGTTGTGTTTAAAGAAACAACTAATGGTTTGTCACTGCAAAACATTCCTAATAACCATACACAACCACTGAGAACATTTCACTAACTCACAACTACCTCTGAACCACACACAGAAACAGGAAGGGAGACAAGAAAATGACGCCAGGCACCATGGAATCCCCTGCTTTCATGCCAGCTGACCAGAAGGGTTGGTAAGGTCATTTGTCTTTCTTTTCACTTAAGCGTTTCCTCAGCCCACATTCTTTCCATGCCTTGAAGCTGGTTCCTTTTCAGTGCGAACCCCACCACTGAACATCACCTTCAAAGCATTTAGTTTTAGGACTGGGTCAAGAGAAGTCAGGAAGCTTTTCCTGGGGCCTGAACTATAAGAATCTTGAGTGAATGCTTTGTAACTGAGTTTCACCATACTCTACACCCTCCCCGACCACTGAGAGAAGAAAAAGGATCAGAAATGTCCCATTTTGTTTCAGTAGTAACCCCATAGATAACACAATCACCCATGAGTAAATTAAGATCTTGGGGACCCAGGACTTTTTTAATAGTTGAAGACTCTCACTTCAAGTAGAGGGCTGACAGCAGCATGATTAAAATCTGAATATTATTGGGAGCCTTGCATTCGATCAAGAATGCAAGTCTTTAAATGATCTTTCTTAGCTTCCTAAAATTTCCATGTTAAATGCTATTTCAATAATCAAAGTAAGGTCTAGCCCAAGATGGAAAATCATCTCTAGTTTTGGCAGACAACTGTTTTCTACTTAAAAATCCTTTTATTATATTTTCAAATCCTCTGTCCTATTTCCTTTATTTCCTAAAGATGGGTTAATTCATGTAATAGTAACAGATCTTCCATAAGTACTCATTTATAGGGGGCAATTCTATAGTTTTGCATATAGTCTAATTTTTTAATTAAATCAGAAATGTTTAAATAATTGAGATCTAAAATTTAGCTTCTGGAAAAAATCTCTTCTAACAAGGTGGTATACTTTTTTTCTTAATATTCACTGTGTTCCATACTTAATTTTATGAAAGACTCAGTCCTCCATTGAGCACATGATAAAACTGATCCCAGATGCAGTTTTTATTTCACAAAACGCAATCCGAAAATGAACATGCTCTTTCATTTGGGAACAAAATTCAATTATAAAGAAACAGAAAAATGCAATCTGAGATCAATAGCCTATTACAGTGCCAGCATGAAGGATAATTTCAGCTCAGTTTAATCTACTGAAATATGTGGCTATATACTGTTTATTTGCTCATGCATTCCTACATGAGAAGTGACATACACTTAGTTTAATTTTATGGGAATACACAGGATACATGTAGAATTGACTAGTGCTCAAAAGCAAAATAGAAAATTCAAAACCAACAAGCTAACAACCTACAGCAATAAATAAATAAATAAAAATTATCTCAACATCATATATTCTCTTTAAATAAATACAATAGAAGTTTTATATCCAATAGTCTTGTTTTAATGAAATTTATATTAAAAAAATTAATTGGCAACATAAATGCACTGTGTCTCTGAGCTGAAAATTAATTTTAAAGATGCATATTTCAATTTCATAGATTTGTTTTTAAGGCATGAGATTTATATAGGTTATGTAATCCACTTCTGTGCTTTCATAGATGAACAAACAGAAGTCCAGGGAGGAAACTGAGTGACTCGTTAAGGTCAATCAGGGGTACCTGGGTGGCTCAGTTGGTTAAGCATCTGACTTTGGCTCAGATCATGATCTCACAGTTGGTGGGTTCAAGCCCCACATCAGGCTCTGTGCTGACAGCTCAGAGCCTGGAGCCTGCTTCAGATTCTGTGTCTCCCTCTCTCTCTGCCCTTCTCCCATTCATGATCTGTCTCCCACACCCCCTCTCAAATATAAATGCTAAAAGTATATATGTATTTTTTTAAAAGGTCAATCAGCTAGTTAGCTGGGATAAGAAGTGTGCTTCATGGCTGGTTGGATGGGATAGGAAGCCATCTGAAACATCTCTGAGAGGGCTCAAGATATGTTTCCCCAAAAGACAGCACCTTGGTGTATTGAATATTTTAGGCTGAAGTAACTTGACGGATGGCCTGTTTAAACGAATTTCTAGGCCTCGGATAGAGGAGCCACTCCTGCCTGGGGTGCAAACTTTAGATTTCAGATAAATTAGATATCTAATTTAGATACATTTCAGATCTCTGGAAATGACCCACTTGACTAGATATGCAGTGAGTCAGGACCCATATTCTTAGTTGTCTGTGTCTTTGTTTAAACATTTTACTTATGAAAATAATGCATATTTGTTACAAATAATTTAAATGAAAGGCCCAATGTCTGATTTCACAAATACTCTCCAGTATGCAGCTATTCAACTACACAATGAATCGTTTCACCCTAACCTCAGGGAATTTGTCTCTCGATCTCAAATATTGACTTTGATCAAGGGTTAGTTTTCAGTCAAACACATTCTTTCGGTGTCTGTGAAAACACTTAGTCCCTTGCTAGGGTTCCATCATGTTGATTTTATAAACAGTGATACAGAAAGCAAAATTTGGGTTCCTGACAGCACCAATGTCTTCAGCTATTAAGTTTCCTCATCCCCTTACAAAACAAACAAACAAACAAACATCAACAGAAAGAAGAATTAAGAATGCCATCTGGATCCCTAAGTCCTTCAATGTTCTACAAAAACAGAATTCTCTAGACATTCCTTTCAGATTTCTGCTGGCAGTGTAGTTTTACAGTAATAATCAATGGGAAGATGTTACAGAAAGGAAGGTAAATAAACAGCGGTGTCAGAATCAGCCCAGCAGGGGCTCCTGGTATCTCTGGTAGGTTGAGCGTCCAACTCTTGGTTTCTGCTCAAGTCACGATCTCACAGTCGTGGGTTTGAGCCCTATGTGGGGCTTCAGTGCTGATAGTGTGGAGCCTACTTAGAAACTCTCTCCGCCCCCTTGCCCTCTCTCTCTCACCCTCCTCTGCTCCCATGCTCTCTCTCAAAATAAATAAATAAATAAATAAACAAACAAACAAATAAATAAATCACCACAGCAACTTGTTAAAATTATAGATTACCAACCTGGCCCCCAAACCTTCTGTTTCAGAGTGCCTTATGGTAGAGCCAAGATAGGTGCATTTTTAACAAGCTTCTCCATCGTTCCAGCCAGTTTGAGGTAATTCTTGGCCAGGATAATTTTTAAGAATCATTTGGTAAGTCTTAGCTGCAGTCCTCACTGCCTCCTCAGACCTGGTCTAGATAGAGTATAGAATCACTAATAAAATGGAGCATAGGCTTCTTTGGGACTCATCTCTCTCTCTCCTAGAACAGCACAATAAACTTAAAGTTGCAGTAAATATAAATTTAATTAACCTAGAAAGAATGAGGACAGCACAAGTTCCTGCTTTAGGTCTCTCGCTTTTTGTTTTACATCTCTACAAACCAATGGTATTCCTTAGACCCCCTGGAGATTACTCTTTATAAACTGCCCAGGAAACAAATTTTATGTTTCTTCACACTGTCCCAGATAACAGAGTTCCCTTTAAATGTACTCAATCCTGCCCTTGTCTAGCTGTGAATTGAATGTTCTGTCTTTAGCAAATTATAAACAGCCAACCACTACTTCTTAGACATATTCACATAACATTAAAGTACAACTCTATTAAAAATAAAATAAATAACTTCCGTAGGATATTAAAAAGTCATAAAAGCTGTGGAGAACAACAAAGCCAGAGAAAGGATAGAGAATGCCAGATCAGGGAGTCGAGGCTGCAATTTTAAATAGGGCGGTCAGAGAAAGCCCCACTGAGAATGTGACATGTGGGAAATAAAAACAAGTAGGATGTGAGTATGAGTCATGCAGATATTAAAGTTAGAGTCTTCCATACAGAAGGAATAGAAAATGCAAAATCCCTCAAATCAGGACATGCCCAGTGTTTTTAAAAAACAGGAGACTAATGTGGCTAAGCAGAGTAAGCAAGGGGGAAAGTAATAGGTGAGGTAAAGAGGTGATGAAGAAGGAAGAGTAAAACTATATAGGAGCCTGTAAACCAGGGTTAGAACTTTAGCTTTTACTTCTAGAGGGTTTTGAGCAGAGGGGTATCATGACCTCATACTCAAAAACATCATTCTGATTAAGTTAAGAATAGACTCTAGGGATACAAAGGTGGAAATAGTGAAAAATGGCAGTGGTGGTAGTAGAGATAATATGAAAGAAGAGGATTCTTGGATTTACTAGTGGGTTTGATACAGATTGTGAGAAAAAAAGGAGAAATCAAGGATGACTCCATTGCTCTTTGGCCTGAACAACCATAGGATGGAGTTATCATCAACCAAGGTAGAGGTTTCATTTGGACATGTTAGGTTTGAAGTGTGTATTAGATACCCTAGTGGAGTTGATGAACAGGCAATTTATTACAGGAATTTGGAGTTCAGAAGATAGTCTCATGCTGGATCAAAGAATTGGAAAATACCAGCATAGGAATGATACTAAAAATCATGAGACTGGAAGTGATCACAAAAGGAATAAGTGTGGACAGAAAAGAGAAGAAATGCAAGGGCTGAGCCCTTACCACCCCCAACATGGAGCAGTTGGAAAGATGAGGAGGTGCCAACAAAAGAGACTGAGAAAGAGCAGTCAGTGAGGTAAGAGGAAGAGGAAAAGGAATGATCAGCTGTGACAAATGCTGTTGGTGGGCGAAAGCAGATAAAGATGGAGAATTAACCTTTGCATCTAGCAACATGGAAGTCATTATTTACCTTCATAAGAGCAGTTTCAGCAGAATGTTGGGGGTGAAAACACATAGCAATGAGTTTAAAAAGAACTGGAAGAGAGAAAATGGAGGCATTTGAGAAGTTTTGCTGTAAAGAAAAAAGACGGTGAGAGCTTGCTCTGTCTCCCTCTGGTGTCTGCCATGTGAGGACATAGCAAGAAGATGGCCACCTACAAGCCTCACCAGACACCAGATCTGCCAGCACCTTGATCTTGGGTTTCCCAGGCTCCAAAACTGTGAGAAATACATGTTTGTTTTATAAGCCACCCAGTCTAGGATAATTTGCTATCAACTAAGGACAGAAAGAATAGCATGTTCTTTTATGATGGACTAATTCATAGCAAAGAAGGAACAGATGACTCTAAAGAGAAGTGAGAAGCATTGTCACGGACAGGAAGGGGTAGGGACCAGTGCCCTAGCAGAAGTGTTTGCCCTGGGAGAAAAGATCAAACAACTCCTCTCGAGGTACAGAAGTGAAAATAGAGTATGTGGTCACAGAAGTTGGTAGGTGAGAAAATGCAGTGGTGGAAACTTGTGGAAGTTCTCTTCAGATTCCTTCCATTTTCTCAGTGAGAAAGAAAGCCAGGATATCAGCTGAAGAGTGGAAGGGACAGGCAGTAGGGAAGAGTACAGTAGTTTCCCTAGCAAATTCACAAATTGATACTCCCCAGGAAATGAGCAGAGGAAAGTCTAACTTCTTCATTTTCTATAACTCATATTTTCTCAATACTCCATCCTGTTGGGAGAAAATGAGAGGACAGAGATTTATCTCAAAACTTTCAATTAACAGCTGCAATTTAAACAGACTCTGTGATACAAAAAATTCAATCAACTCAAAGTTTAACTCCCTATCAGGGATGGTCTTTTCACCTTTCTCTTCCCCAAAGCTGGCATCTGAGTATTGAAAAGAATTCAGGGGGGTCATCGCATCCACATAGCCTGTAATACTCGTGCTGATCTCCACTGTAGGATGGCTGGGGTGATCCTTGAGTATACCAAATTGTACTACTGAGGAATACACAATGTTTTCCTTGCTCAGTCATAGCCTGGTGAGACTCCACCCTCCACCCCATTCAACCCACAGTGACTGAACCCCAATCTGGCCTTGCTTGCTGCATTGGTGTCCTCATGGGGCTGAGGTAGCTCCCATGGGGTGTCTAGCCTTTCCCCCACTTCAGGAAGCCACTTTGGGCAAGTTCCCAGCAGAATCCCTTCCAGACAGCTGGACTGTGGGAGCCAGGGAGGCCGCCTCAGGCTTCTCTCTCTGGCCACCTTCATCAACCATTCCCACATGACTGCCCCCCATGGTGACACATAAGCCACCCTAAATGGTGGCATTCCAATATTCCAGAGGAGAAGGGAACAAAAACCAGTCTATTTTAGGCTGTATTGTGACGTTATCAACCTGAAGAAGGACATCTGTGTCTGACTGCCTCTGTCCCTCAAATTCTGACGCTGTTAGAAACAGACTTTCTTTCCTTTTGGCAGAGTCTTCTCTGCACAGACATCCTCCTTCTTTTCTTTGGGGGCAGTAACCCCTACTTCTCAGTCTGAATGGTAGAAGGGTTATTTTTACTGATATAGAAGATAATTTGTGATCCAAGTCCTTTGGCATGGTTCTAAATAATGGAAGCTCTGGGGACTCCTGGGTGGCTCAGTTGGTTGAGCATCTGACTTTGGCTCAGGTCATGATCTCCTGGTTTGTGAGTTTGGGCCTGGTGTCAGGCTCTGTACTAACAGCTCTGAATCTGGAGACTGCTTCAGATTTCATGTCTCCCTCTCTCTCTGCCCCTCCCTCACTCACGCTGTCTCTTTCTCGGTCAAAAAATAAACATTTAAAAAATAATAATCATAAAAAATGGAAGCCCTGGATAAACTTGGAACTGGGGATTACTAAGACAGAAAATGTACTGGTTGAGGGGCATGTGGGTGGCTCAGTCAGATAAGCACCTGACTCTTGATTTCAGCTCAGGCCACGATCTCATGGTTCGTGGGGTCAAGACCTGTGTCAGGCTCTGCGCTGTCAACACAGTCTGCTTGGAATTCTCTCTCACCCTCTCTCTCTGTTCCTCCCAAACCCTCAAAATAAACATTTACAAAAAGGAAAAGTAATGCATTAGTTGAGTAGCCCTGTAGTGTTATCTTTTTTTCACACCAACTAGTTTCTACCTGCTCTGTGTAATTTGGAAGCAGTAAAAATCCCTGACTTTCTGCAACAATAAGTCATTAAAAGAGTGACTTTTTTAAAACCATTTTTCATTCCACGATTGTTTTAGCTGTTCATGTTTGTTGCCATCACTGTCATTTTGCCTTAATTCTGCACTGAGGTGATTTCCCAAAGGGCACAATTTTTAAAAACCAGATCAATAAATAAATATGCTTTACTGCTATCTAAACTGTACACCCAAAATATTATATCAAATGATTATGTTGAGATTATTTATGCATTCCCTTTTAAAGGTCACTCCTGTAAATTGAAGGCTTTCTATCAAACTGACATTTGCCTGTGTTTTGCTCATCATTGTTTAACCTGCAACAACTTGTTTTCCTCTTGGGAGAGAAAAACCTCATTAATTCACATTAATACACACAGGTTTGACAGCCAGTGCCATTAGGAATTCAATGCTTATTAATACTTATGTACCACAACCTCACTGAAAACATGAAAATAGAGCTTCGTCAAAGAGGCTTGAGAGTTACGCTGTACGCGATGGATCAAAAATACTTACTGCGTTGATTGCTTCTCTCCAATCTAAAGTTTAATAGAATAATTAATTAATCATATAGAGTTGTTTTGTGAAGGAGGAAGTCAATTCATTAGCACTAAGTGTGTTTTTGTGATGTAGAACATGGGCTCTTCTGGGCTAACTTACAAATAAATTGCAGGTTAGGCAGAATGGTAAAGTAGTAATATGAATGTTTTATAATAGACAAACAAGTGTTAACATATTTTTAAGTTTTAAATTTTATAGAAGAAATTTAATAATATTAGGTCTATAAAATCCCAAGATTTTATATCTCAATGTAGTTTTTAAGTTATTATCTTACTAGTAGCATTTTTCCATTAATATTTTGTGCTTTATTTCACATTGAACACAGATTCTGAAAAATGTTTTCTAATCTAGCCAGTTGATGGTAAACATATAACAACAATGAAAACGGTTCATATTAAGTTCACATCTTCTATAAATGACCTAATGAACTTTAAAACTGGTAGTTCTTGCCCTCAGATATTCCCAATTTCTAACTTTCTCGGACTAGTATCTCCTACTCAATGGAAGTACGTCTTTCAATGTCCTCAATTTTATCTAATTTGAGCAGATATTTAGTGAACTCCTAAATGCAAGTATTACTACACTAGGTAATAAGTGGGATGGGTTTTTAAAAATTGCTTTCAGTTCCTAAGGAGCTTATGATCTTTCTTCCAAGAAGCCAACACATGTTTAGCCATTAAATAATAACCAAATGCATTCTATTAGAGTGCCCTAACTATCCTTATGTAAATTGTGCAAAGGGCTTCAAAAATGGGTAAGCTGTATCCAACACTCGCCTTGTAGGAAAGGCCTAGTGTGTAAACACATGAAGACAGATCTGCTGTATTCATGCAGCTGCAGAGCCAACTTAAAAACCACCACTGGGAGGAGCATGGGCTTGAGTTAGTCCTGGGTTTGAATCAAACTAAACTACGCTTTACTACGTCTATAGCTTAGGTCAAGCTGCTTAAGCAGTACTCAGTCTCAATGAGCCCACCTGTAAAGTGGAAACAATTAGAGCCAGGTGACTTTATGGATAGGGACAATATTTCATGAAATACCTGACATATGGTAGGTGATCAGTAAAATATAGAAAGATTTCATTAAAAAGGAGGACTTGAAAGCTGGACGCAAAGGAAACATCAGGCATTCTGAATGAATGAGGCACTCTGAGACTTTGAGCACAGAATACCCAGAGGGACTGCTTCTAAGCAGTGAGCTTTACTAAGACTAGTGGGAAATAAAACTGGAATACACAAGGTACCGACATATTTGACATGGTTTTAAATGTTTGGCTGAATAATACCCTTTCCAATAGTTCTCACATGTCAGTGTACATCAGAATTGTCTGTTGCTTTCTAACAATGCTGATTCGCAGAACCCATCCAGAGATTTGATTCAGTATATGTGGGATATGCATAGCAATCAGTACCTTTAGCAAACACTTTTAGTGATTCTGAAGCAGCAGTTCGTGGATAATGCATCACCTTGAAAAGCTAAGAACAATGCAATGTTTTACTTTTTTAAAATACCTCTTTGAAAGAGAGATAGAAGGCACGAGCCAGGGAGAGAAGCAGAGGAAGAAAGAGAGATGCAGGGCTCAATCCCACAATTCTGGGATCATGACCTGAGCTGAAATTGGACACTCAACAAACTGAGCCACCCAAAAGCCCCCAAGGTTTTCTTTACTAGGCAAGTAACATAGGGAAAAAAAGAAGTCACAATTTAAGATCTGTCTTTCAGCGTTCAGTCTAGAATAAACTGAAAATATATACAAAAAATTAAAGCAGATTATATTAAACTATTCATGAAATTATCAAGGACTAGATAAGAGCAGTTGAAGTAAGAATAGAACATAATTGGGTATATATAAAGCATATTTCTAGACAAGAGTCAAAAGGACTCTGATTGAATTTTGAAAATAAAGACAATGGAAAATCCCCCAAATAATACCAAGGTGTCAGACCTAGAAGAATGTGGAAATGGAATGAAAGAAATTGGTAGGAGACACTAATTTGCAAAGGAAAGATGATAGAGCTCCATTTCCAAATGTGAAGTTTAGGATAACAGTATGACCCCCTTGTGGAAATAAATGTTTGGCAGGAAGGTTGGAGCTTAAGTGAGAATGAGTACAAGACCGATAAGAGTTAAAGTCATCCATGAGTAGGAAATGCTTGAATCCCTAAAAATGGGTCATTTCTTCACGGAGAAAAGTGAAAAGTGAAGAAAAGCAGAGTGTCAAAGGAATAAGAAATCAAGTGAGAAGACTGACAAGCAATTTAAAGACTGTAAATAAACCATAATGTTCAAATTGATCAGTTTTATATTCATTCTCTCTAAAACCTAGAGAAGTGCATTAAATTATTTCAGAGAACAAATTTTGTGATGTGCTGACATACTAAAAGGCAAGTAATGCTCTGATGAGCATTCTGAAGTCAGAAATAATCCCCATTCATTCAAAACCTACTCTATGCTATGCTCTCTGTGAGAGACTGAAGATACGAAGTTGAATAAAGCAGTCCCTGACCTAAAGAAGATAATTTGAGTATTGTTAATAAGGCTACCTAAAAGAAAACTGTGTCACTTTGTTCAAAGTATGCTTGAGTGTATCCTAATGGCTATTATAAGAAACGAGACAAGAGTAGCCCAGATTTTTGGTTCCTACATGTATCTGCTCTATAAGAAAAAAACACAGCTACCATTTTATTTGGCTTGCCTGCTCAGTTTGGGAGAGTCCAATTAAACAAAAGTCAGCAACTAAAGACATCTGTGGGTCTGAATGCAACTGTGTGACTTTGAGGAAAAGGTGCAGTCAGTGGGTATAGGACTTAAAGCAACCTGAAATTACCTTAAGTTCCAGAGGTTAGAAGTCTAAAATGGGTCTTACTGGACTAAAATCAAGGTGTCAGCAGGACTGCATTTATTCTGGAATTTCCAGGGGATAATTCTTTTCCTTGCATATTCCAGCTATTAGAGGCCACCTTGCATTTCTTGGTTCATGGCCCCTTTGTCCAGATTCAAAGCCAGCAGTGTAGTATTTTCAAATCTCTGACTCTGACCCTCACATTCCCACCTCTTTCACTTATTAGTACCTTTGTGATCACATTGGGGTCAACCAGATAATCCTGAATGATCATAATCCCTAATTTGATCAATATTGAAAGTCTCTTTTGCCAAGTAAGGTGACATATTCAGAGGTTCAGGGGACTCAGACATGGACTTTTTGGGGTGTCATTATTCCACCTACCACACTGACATTTTGTTTTATAATTAGTGGTCTATAAACCCTTTTCACAAACACTTCCAAGAGATTGGGTTTTATCAGAAGTATCTAAAATTGAGGGCACCTGGCTGGCTCACTCTGTAAAGCATATGACTTTTGATCTTGGGGTTGTGAGTTCAAGCCCCACATTGGGTGTAGAGATTACTTCTTTAAAAAAAATCTTAAAAAAAAAAAAAAAGAAGTTTCCAAAATTGATTACATACAGAGGCTGCACTATCTAAAAATCTTAAGACTGCAAGTTCCTAGCAGATGATACAGTTTAAAAGAGAAAATTAGCAGGTGAAAACAGCCAAGAGGAGCCTGTTTGTGGGCTTCATACGTGCAAATAATTGAGACGTATTTATACTCCTCCTACCGACTCTGGAACAGTTAAAGATCAAGAAAAAATGCTAGAGCAACATTTTCACAGAGATGAAACTGTTCTTCAGTAGTTATTGGGTAGTTAGGAGATATGTCAGTTAGTTAGTTGTAGGTAGTGGTGGTTGTCGAAATGATGGGCAGGGACACCAGTAGCATTCAGCAGGTGAGGGTCAGATGTACCAGATACACTACAACATGAGGACTAGGACTATCCAAATCCAGCAGGAAATGGCAACCATGTGATTGGTATAGGTGAGAACCTGTTTAAAAAAATATATTTTTAATATGGGTCTAGAACCTAATTCCATTTTTAAAAATTTATTTATTAAAAAATGTTGTAATATTTTATTTTTGAGAGAGAGAGAGAAAGAGAGAGACACCATGAGCAGGGGAGGGTGAGAGAGAGAGAGGGACACAGACTCCTAAGACAGGCTCCAGGCTCTGGGCTGGCTGTGAAGACAGAGCCTGAGTGGGGCTGGAACCCACAAACTGCAAGATCATGACCTGAGCCGAAGTTGGTTGCTCAACTGACTGAGCCACCCAAGCGCCCCTAATTTTTTAAATTTATTTTTAACGTTTATTTTTGAGAGAGAGACAGAGCGAGAGTGGGGGAGGGGCAGAGAGAGAGGGAGACAGAATCCGAAGCAGGCTCTAAGCTCTGAGCTGTGAGCCCAGAGCCTGATGCAGGGCTGGAACCCACGATCCATGAGATTATGACCTGGGCGAAGTCGGACGCCACCCAGGCTCTCCCCCACAATTCCATTTTAAATGTAAATACAAAGTATTTTTTGGATTTTTTTGTGCAACAACCATATATATGGTACCACAGGATCAAGGAAAAAAAGTATTTTTTTTCAGAACTTAACCAAGAGTTGCTTACCATTCGGGAAAATCATACCATCACTAATTATGCTTCCTCAACAAATCAGCACAGTACAATCTGCATTGTTAGCTTTCGCATTCGGTGTGTTTCTATGTATACATGCAAGCCTCTCATGATGTCATTATGTCTTCTGGTGTAATTGTGCTCATGGGTTTACGTTCTAGATTTAGACACATTATTTGTTTTATTTTTCTTCTCATATAACAATTATGGGACTATACTTATTTTCCTAAGTTTGTGAGTGTGGGTAGGTTAAAGCATCTATGAATTCCATGTTAAGACAGTAAAAGAGGAATAATAAAACATTTGTTATATAAAGGGAGATTTATGAGTGTTATGGATTTTTAGGGCTTAGATCTAGCTTGATCTTCACTTTGGCATCAGTTTTATGTAGCCTTTAAAAATTACAGATACTCCTTACTACAGTCACCAAATAACTATGAAGATTTTGCGTGACACTTGCATATTTCAAACAGTTTAGTTGGCTGCTTAGAGTTTCGCTATAATGGTCCACAACGTGTCCCTCTAACAGACGCCAGGGACCTTTTCCCTAACTCTGTTCCATTTATAGTTGTAGATTATGAGGGTATGAAAACATTACATGAAAGCATTTTGTTATACTAGTAACAAAGGGTAAACAAAATAAATTCCAATTTTTAAAAACAGGAAAGTGCTATGATACTAGTTGTCCAGAAAACAATAGGAATTTGGTTTGTGTAAAAAGTGACCTCTTTTTTTCAGTAAGAAACAGCATGCTCATAAAAAAGTTAGATGTAGAGCATTAGACAGTAGGTGTCTGTGGGAGAGATAATAATTTACTCTCTTTTTTAAAACATCAATATTTTATTCTTATCTCTAAATTTAAGGAAAAAATTTCTTTAAAAGGAAACATGGGATAACCCTAAGTTAGAGGAGATATACACATACTCTAAATCTAGGTGGGCTTCCCTGAAGCTTATTTCTACTTATCAACCAAAAAAAAGGCGGGGGGGGGGCGGGGAGAAAGGAAAGAAAGAAAAGGAAAGAAAAGAAAGCAAGCAAGCAAGCTTTGCAGAAGCCTTAAAAAATCACATATTTACCATTGTTTTCCTGAAAGGTGCAGCACAGGGTAATTTATACATAGCGTATCACACAGAAAGTTGCCTAAAATTCCTCTGGACACTTCTCTTTCCTCTCAAACCATGGCATTAAACTTTCTTCACAGTTCCTGTATGTTTTCAAACTATAAACCTTCTTACCGGCTGTTTAGGATAAGCATTTTGGACTCCAGGATGACTGCTTTTCTTGACAGACCAGTACACCAAGATTTCTGCCAAATAAAATTCTTCTCAAATTTCCAAATTAAGCTTTATTAGTCATACATCCCAACTGGTTGGTAAGGCTTCTGCTCCCCTGCTTTGGCCCCGTCTCTGGGACCATCTCATTCAGATGCCCTGGGCCCTTCTGTACCTCGTATCAGTCCACAACACTTGCAACCTTGTGAATCGTGATCCAGACTAGAAGTTTCTAAATCTGAGCTACTGTAGGATATCTGAGCCATTAGAGTTATCACTAAAGTCTACTTGTATATATTTTTTTTAGGTTTGTTTTCATCAAGTGCTTTCTTTCTTTGAACCCTAGACCCTGGTTCCAACATCTACAAAATCCTTCCTTCCAAGATGGACTTTCACGTCTTCAGAACACAGCCACATTAAACAGATTAGGAAGCAACCACTTCAACCTTCTCCTTCCCTATGAGTTCATCATTGCTTTTGATTTCTTAACTGTGAGATCATATAAATATTCATTTAAAAATTTTCTAAGATATTATTTATTGTGAAACCATTTATACTTTTTATTGAAAGAATAAAATTAAAGCCTTTTTGTAACTCAATGCTAATTAACTAAATGCCTTTTTTGCCTCTGTTACTAAGCAGTATGAGATTAATTATAGTTTCTGTCCAGTATTGCCCAAAGGGGACTTTGTATTTAGAAGACATGACTGAGCATTTTAACTAGAAATACACACCCTACAGAGAAGAGTTCTATACAAGCTACATTTAAAGAGGTCACAGAATCCCCCAACACTTTGTTCTGATTTAATTTGCTCCAAAGAATAATCAGTGGAGTGGAGTGAACTGGAAATTATATAGGCATACAGATGGATAGAGATAGATAATATCTATATTGCTATCTACATGTGACATTTTAGTCCTAAAAGTTCTGCTTTGCTTAACTAGTTCAACCTCCAAAAATGTCAGCTGCCACTTTTCAGAACTAGTATATAGTCTCCTTATTACTAATCTGATGATATCAGCTGATTTTCTATTCTTGGCAAATAATTCTTAAACAGAAAAACCAAAAAGATAAAAGAAGAAACTGCTTATGTTATTCAACTGATGTTCCCTTTAAACGATTTTCATTCTATTATATGGTATGTACTCTTATTTTTTTAATGTTTATTTTACTTTTGACAGAGAGACCATGAACAAGAGAAAGAGAGAAAGTGAGAGAGAATCCCTAGCAGGCTCTGGGCTGTCAGCACAGAGCCCAAGGCGGGGCTCCATCTCACAAACTATGAGACTGTGACCTGAGCCAAAATCAAAAGTTGGCTGCTTAATCTACTAAGCTACCCAGGCCCCCGTTTACAGTATATATTTTTAGAAACTACTTCAAATGCTTTTTGAAAAGACCAGAGGGCAAATATAGGCATGCATACTTATATAATATAGTTATATTTTCTTCTAACCCTTTGCATTCTAATCCCTGGAAGAATATTTTTGCCCACTGTGGGAAAACAGCTCTAGAAAAGAGACTTTTTTTTTAAGGTTAAAGCAGTATCAAGCTTAACATAAAAACTATTTTAGGTGATTCAAATATCACTATCTTTAGCAGAATGTAAAGGGTCTTGTAGCTGATTGGTAAAATACTTCGCATTATGCCCAGCAAAGAACCAAAGCTAAAACTTTAAGGATGTTTTTATTTTTTTTATCATTTTATTTCATTGTATTATATTTCATCATGATAAGTGTACAAGGACATTTTTAAAGTTATATGGGTTCAGATTTCTTTTGTACCATCACAGAATTGTCAGTCTCAAACTTCTATAGCTCTAAAATCACTCAGAGAAGTTGTTTTAGGCCATTTAACAAAATGGACATTTGCTCCTTGAACGAATCTATAACTATAATTACTGAAGCTATTACTTCTCTCCTGCCTGCTCGCCACTCTCTACCAGCAAGTAAGTCTAAATGGCATTTTGAGTGCAGTGATTAGAAAACGAATAAAATATTTCAAGCACGTTAAGATTTATCCAACTCACTAATGAAATTATTTCTTGAACACTGACCTCTTTATAATTTTTTAAAAATATAGAAGCTTTATCATTTTCCACCAATAAGAAGTCTGCACTTACTACTAAGAGCTTAACATTGATTTATATAATATTTACTATGTACTATGCACTCTCTTAAGCACTTTACATACATTAATTCATTTATTTATTTTTCTTAAGTTTATTTTGAGAGAGCAAGAGAAAGCACAAGCCAGGGAGTGGGAGAAAGAATCCCAAGCAGGCTCCATGCCCAGTGCAGAACCCAACGCTGGGCTCTATCCTGCTACAGTGGGATCATGACCTAAGCCCAGTAAGAGTCAGTCACTTAGCCAGCTGAACCAGCCTGGCACCCTTATATTAATTATTTCAACATTCCCAGATGATACACATCTCCCAAGATCTTACAGCTTGTGGGTGGAAGAATCTTCCCCTAAAGGCCACATACTTAAATACTAAACTGTCCTTCATTTGTCTCTGTTTGGGGACCATTTATTATTATTAGAAGCATTACTGAATAGGATGCCTCTTTTATGAAGGTAGGTAATCAAAGGTAGGATGAGGGAGAGATGTGCCTTTGGGAGGAAAGAGGACCATTGGTCACCACAAAATCTGTGATATCTTGAATTACCTGAAAGACTGTAATTTTTTTTTTTTAGTGTCTTTGTTTTCATGTAAACTTACTTTGAGTAACTAAATTGAGGCTTGGTGTGTCATCAATTGCCAACTATTATCAAGAATGCTGCTTAATAAGCTATCCCAAAACTTAGAATCTTAAAATAACAACTATTTATTGTTTCTTGTAAGTCAGATAGGCGGTCCTGGTCTGGGCTAGCCTCACTCAGACCTCTGCAGTCAGCTGTGGGTCAGGCAGGAACTTCTGCTGATCTAAGCCAGGGGGTTGATTCAAAATCCTTGAGATGACTTGGCTTTCTTCTACCTACTCTCTCATCCTCCATTAGGTGCAGGCTTGCTTTTATGGTGACAGTGGGGTTCCAAGAGAGTGAGAAGAGAGCAAGAGTGAGAAGAAAGCAAGAGTTCTTCAGGCTTAACTTTGGGACTTGCAGCTATCATTTCCACTGATTCTACTGGCCAAACCAACTCACTAAGCCACTCTGCTTTGTGATGCAAGGAACTGCAATGTCACATTGCAAGGGATATGGATGTAAAGTAAAGAATTGGAATTCCTTGTGATGTACTACCAATTCACGTGCCATTTCTATTCTGAAGTAGTCTAATATGTGACCAATTCCCAATTACCGTATACCTCTGTATATAGTGTATACAGAACATGCAACAAGATAGACCATATTCAAAAAAATAAAACAAATCTCATTGAATTTAAAACAATAGAAATCACCTGGGTGGCTCAGTTGGTTAAGCACCCAACTTGAGCTCAGGTCATAATCTCATGGTTCGTGAGTTTGAGCCCTGTGTCGGGCTCTGTGCTAACAGATTCTGTCTCCCTCTCTCTCTGTCCATCCCCTGCTCATGCTGTCTCTCTCTCTCTCTGTCTCTGTCTCTCTCTCTCTGTCTCTCTCTGTCTCTCTCTCAAAAATAAATAAAACAAAGAATTTTTTTAAAAATTAAAAAAAACAATACAAATCATAAAAGTACTTTCTCAGATCATAACAGAAATCATAATAGAAAGATATGAGAAAAGAATTCCCAAATACATGAAAAGTAAACAATACATATCTAAATAACCCATAGGTCAAAGAAAAAGTTGCAAGGGATAAAAATTTAAACTAAATGAAACCTATAATGCAATATATCAAAATTTGTATAATACAGTTAAAGCAGTGCTTAAGGAAAAATGTATAACATCAAGTGCCTATATTAAAAAAGAACAAAGATTTAAAGTCAATAATTTAAGCTTTACCTTAGACACCAGCAAAAGAGGGGTGCCTAGCTGGCTTAGTTGGTGGAGCGCATGTGACTCTTGAACTCTTGTAAGTTCAAGTCCCACATTGGGTGTAGAGATTACTTAAAAATATTTTTTTTTTAAAAAAGAAGAAACCAGAAAAAGAACAAATTAAACCTAAAGCAAACAAAAATAATGAAATAATAAACATTGTGGCATAAATCAGTGAAATTAAAAATACAAAAGTAATTGAGAAAAATCTATAAAATCAAAGGTAGTTCACAGTAAATGAAGTTGAAATGAGAGCTTCCTTGAGATATTATAAGGCTTTGGTTCTCATACATTTTAGTCTCGGGACCCCTTTACACTCTTAGAAATTACTGATAACATCCCCCTAAAAAATTAAAACACAAGAATGCACAACCCCATATTCCATTAGCCATCATAGAAATATTATCACCAAATGTCATGGAGCCTCTAATAAACTTCACTGTACGCTCACGGAAGAATAGAAAAGGCAATGTCCTAGTATTATGAAAAAAACTTTGAGCTCATGGACACCCAGAAAGGCTCTCAGCAACTCCCATTGGTCCCCACACAATACTTTTGGGAATTGGAAGAGGAAGCTATCCAAGGCTTAGGTAGACTGGAATGCTAGAGTAAGTTTAGCATATAAGACTTGTTCATCTACCCCCAACTATATCCCTTACAAGAATTGAAAGAACACTCCTTTTACAAGGCTGTGCAGCATACATTCACAAGGGGAGTCCCAGGATCCTCAAAGCTCCATGGTGGCTGCTGTGAGTCAGGAAAAGACAGGAGAAGATGCTGCATTGAACTGGGCTCCTCGAACTCAATAGGGCAGAGTGCTCGGGAACAAGCTGCAACACTTTAATTTCCAAAGACAAAGCTGACATGGTTGCCATGATGGGTAGAAAAGCCAAAGCAGTAATCAGAATAGTTTGACCTAGAGACACCTGGGTAGTTCAGTTGGTTGAGCATCTGACCTCAGCTCAGGTCATGATCTCAGTTTGTGAGTTTAAGCCCTGCGTTGGGCCCTGTGCTGACAGTTAAGGGCCTGGAGCCTGCTTCAGATTCTGTCTCCTCCCCCCCCCCCCTTCCACTCATTCTCTCTCTCAAAAATAAATAAAAACAGTAAAGAAATAGGTTGACCTAGATTACTTTGGTACAAGTACTTGATCGTGGCACTATATGTTAACTAACATGGCATCCCTAACACTAAATAAGATGGGCAGCCTACTTGCATGGTTTTTAAAATTTTTACTCCACTTAGTTAACATACAGTGTTATATTAATTTCAGGTGTATAAAGTCTTGTAGACCGAACAAGGTCTGACTTGAATCACCACAATAGATCGAGTCGCCCAACAAGGTCCCAGAGTAAAGCCTCTTAACTCATTAAGAGTAAGTTTGCATTAAGTTTTACCAGCCCTCAGTCTCCTTGGTGTCAGCATTACGTAGTATCAGCTTTTCTTTCCTAAATTAATCATAATATTAATCATGAATATTTCAAATCCTATAGTGCTAATTTTCTTTCCTAAATTAATCACATTAATCATTAATATTTTAAAAGGTTTAACTTAAATCTGACAATGTTACATTGGGATTGGGGTTTCATGGGGGAATAGGAACTTGGTGCTGTGAGAATCTGCATTATGTTAAAGTGAACAGGCTTTATTGACCCTTCGAGAGCCAATTACCTTGATGGTTGGTGTAATTTACAATGCCTAAGTGAATTTAATCTTAGGTAAAGTGACTTCATCTTTTTTAGTTTAGAAAGAATTGTCGAAGCAGCGCATACGTTGTGCCCAGCATTTTACCACACACAAAAAGAGAATTAAACTCTTCTCTCCAGAGACATGGGAATGTCTCAATTTCTCCCTAAGAATACTTATATAGTATAGTTATATCACATAAGCTATTTTTAAGTTTTTGTTTATTTACGAGAGAGATGTGGGGAGGGAGGGGCAGAGAGGGAGAGAGAATCCCAAGCAGGCTCTGCTGTCAGCGCAGAGCCCCCGACACAGGCCTCCAACTCAAGGACCCTGAGACCATGACCTGGAGCAAAACCCAAGAGTCAGACTCCTAACCAACACCAAGCCACCTCACTTAACTTATGGTATTTTTTTTTAAGCTAGTGGCCTTCTAGTGCACAGAGTTGGTCAATTTCTTTTGAAACACAGAAGCACCACAGAGGATTAGCTTCCATCAGTGTACATACTAGACTCTGAGGACAGACAATTTTGAGGAAACCTCTCTTTAAGAGCCTTCTATTACTAAGTCCCATTTTTAGCCTTTCTGCATGTTGGCCCAGAGGTTTTCCTACTGCTACAACTTATCTCAGCTGATTGGAGGAGCTCTGTGGTCCCAAGCTGAAATGTATTACCTGGAATGGAGCTCGGTTTTACTGAACTACTATCCTATGCAAATTTAGAAGACAAATAGTTATTTACTGAGGACTGATTCGCTGAACTTCTGAGCTGCTTCTGCTGGAGAGAGCCAAAATGGAATGCTGTGGAAAATATACCCAAATGTTAAGAAACATTGAAACGGGAGCTTAAAGACAATTTTAGTATCTTTTTATTCTTCACTTAATCCTTAGTACTTTGGTGTTAACAAGGATTTAGTTTGTGAGGAGAAAATGCAAAAAAAAAAAAAAAGCAGGAGAAAAGGAAATAGAAGTTTAAAATTAACTTCAGATATAATTCAGGTTGGCTTGGCTACAGATGATAGGTATCATTTTTCCCTAAATGAATGAAGTAATTTTAAATTCCCTTAACTGTTTCAGATCATATTAATCTGAATTTCCTGGAAAAGAAACATATTAATGCTGAAATTCAGAAAGTGTAAAAGCCTTTTCAAACTATCAAAATAGTGTCAAAGGTATAAATTATGTGGCTTTCAGGTACTAAAGGTGAAAGGTGATTACCCTTGGTGAGATTAATTGTAAAACCACCTGTGTCATCAAGCGAGCACATAAATTTATATAAAAAAAGGACACAAATTATATCATTATACTCCTCTGCTAAAAAGTATCCAATAAATGGGGCAAAATGTATTATCTTACAGTTCCCGGAGGTCTGAAGTCCAGTGAGCTGGGGTGAGTCAGTCTCTGCTTAGGTCTCACGAGGCAAAAGGCAAGAAGTCAGCAAGGACGTGCCTCTTTTTGGAGGCTCTAAGGAGACTGTTTCCTTGCTCCCTGAGGTTGTTGCCAGAATTTGGTTTCTTGCCTGTACAATGGTCTCCACTTCCCTATCGGCTGTCAGCTGAGGGCTTCTCAGATTCTGGACACTGTGCTTTATGGGGAGGAGGGCCTCCTTTGAGTTTAAGGACTAATATGACTAGAGTAGGCCCACTGAATTATCAGACGTACTCTTCCCACCTGGAGATCCATACCCTTTTGTTTTCTGGCTTTTTAAAAAGGTGCTATTAACATATATAAGTCTCAGGTGTACAATATGATTCATTATTTGTATGCTGAAATCATCACCACAGTAAGTTAAATTTTGTCATCATATATGGTTACAAAATATTTTTTTCTTTTGATAAGAACTTTAAGATCTACTTTCAGTAACTGCCAAGCACATATTATAGCATTATTAACTATAAGTACAATATTGTACATTACTAAGTCCCATGACTTATAACTGAAAGTTTGTACCTTTTGACTCCTTTCACTCGTTTTGCCCTCCCCACCCACACATCTTCCCTCCGGCAACCATCAACCTCTTCTCTGTTATCTACGAGAGATTTTATTGTTCTTCTGTGGTCCTTGTTTGCTTAGATTCCCAATGTAAATGAGATCATATGGTATTTATCTCTCTCTGCCTTATTTCACCAAGCATGCCTTCAAGGTCCATCTGTATTGTTGCAGATGACAAGATTTCATTCTTTCACAGCTGAGTGATTTCATTGTGTATAAATATACTACATTTTCTCCATCCATTCTCCACTGGTGGACATTTAGGTTGTTTCCCTACTTTGGCTATTGTAAATTATGCTGCAATGAACTTGGGAGTGCAGAAGTCTTTTTGAATTAGTGTTTTTGTTTTCTTTGGACAAATACTCGAAAGTGGAATTACTGGCTCATGCAGTAGTTCTATTTTTAATTTTTTGAGGAACTTCCATACTGTTTTCCATAGTGGTTGTGCCTATTTATATTCCCACCAACAGTGCACGAGGATTCCCTTTTCTCCACATCCTAGCCAACTTATTATCTCGTGTGTGTGTTTAATGTTTATTTTGAGACACAGAACCCACACATGCATGAGCAAGGGAAGGGCAGAGAGGGAGAGAGAATCCCAAGCAGGCCCCAAGCTGTCAGCACAGATAGCCTGAGCCCCATGCGAGGCTTGAGCTCATGAACCGTAAGATCATAACCTGAGCCAAAACCGAGTCAGACACCTAACTAAGCCACCCAGGTGCCCCTTATTTCTGGTTTTTATAATAGTTACTCTAACAGGTGTAAGATTATATCTCACTGTGGTTTTGATCTGCATCTCTCATTAGTGATGGGGAGCATCTTTTCATGTACCTGTCGTCAAGGGCCACACCCTGAATCCTATCTGTATAGTTCCTCTTGCCAGGTAATGTAACATCTTCAGATATTCTGGGGATGGGGACACTGACATCTTTTGGGGCCATTATTCTGCCTACCACAAAGAGTAAAAGCCATAATCTTTATTAAAGTCTAGAAGACCCTGTGATCTGGGCCCCCCTCTGATCTATTCTCCTAGTTTTCTTCCTCTTGCTCACCCAACTCAACCTTCCCTTATGCTGTCCCTCAAACACACCAGGCAAACTCCTGCCTTTGTTCTTGCTATTCCCTCTGCCTGGAATATTCTTCTCCAAATTCCACCCTAACAACCTTTACCCCCCACTTCAAGTCTGCTCAAATCTCGCCTCATCAATGAGGACTACCAAGACCGCTGTTTAACATTCCAGCATTTCTGACCATTTTTCCCCATAGCACCTATTTATTACCTTTTAACTTACTCTGACTTATTTACTAGGCTTATTTCCTGTTACCTCTTTTTGCCGGTATGTTTTTTCCACAAGAGTGGGTATGTCTGTCTTTATTCCTACCATATATCCCTCAAGCCTTGACCATATTAAGAGCTCAATTATTATTAAATTGGTTATTGAAAAAATTTCCAAACACTGATGGGTGGGATTACAGGTACATGTTCTATGTACTTTTTGTAGATCATGTAAACTATAGTACAGCTGCTTGAAATACCAGATTACATCTCCTTGATACTAATTTCTCTTTTTTAAATCAATAACTCAAGGTTTCCATGTTTCAATTAATAATATTGCTTTATTGGCTTGAAAGAAAACTTTGAAAAAGAAAAATGACCTGTTCATCCCTCCAAAAAATATTTTTTATCTTTTATGGTAAAAATAAATATGTGCAATAAGACTAACGCCAAGACTCAAAGGCAGAAAGTAACAAAGATGTAAAAAGAAATTGTCACTATTTCCACTATTTAAATAGCAAGTGCTTTTAATCTCAGATTTTCCAGCTTGTTTTTACCCTAAAACTTTTCCATTTTGGACACTTCTGACAGTCACCACAAGATGGAGGTACATCTGTAGTTTGAGTTACACTTCTGACGTTTATTCAACAATAAAAACACCTACTTAAATTCCACTTCAAAAACTGTTTCTGCAAGAATTAGCAGCTGTTTATAAGAAACAACCACAAGAGACAGATTAGATTTATAAAATATTTTCCATTAATTAACCAAGAAATAACCTGGAAATACGTAACCCAAAACCCTATTTTGCTGACCCACCTCTTAGAAAAAAGTCCTGAGTCCTTTTCCAGAGTCCATGTCCCTACTTTAGAACACATTGCCCTGAGGTTTCTCCCAGTTAGCAGAACTTGGAACCTTTTTATCCCAACTTTTTTTCTGTGCGAATGCGTAGATAAATGCTAGCGCAAACAAAATATATGAAGAATTCAGCAACCATTCATGTTTAAACATTCAATTAACAATTGCATGCAGTCATTTGAATACTTTGCATATTATAAATTTTTAAGTAACTTTATATGTCCAAAAATAATTTCTATGCCAAAAATAATTTATTTGGTTTTATGCTGTTTTCAATACTTCCTTTTCAAATATTCTTTTTTATTTTTTTAATGTTTTATTTACTTTTGATACAGAGAGAGACAGAGCATGAGAGGGGGAGGGGCAGAGAGAGGAGACACAGAACCGGAAGCAGGCTCCAGGCTCTGAGCTAGCTGTCAGCACAGACCCTGACACGGGGCTCGAACCCACGAATGTGAGATCTGACCTAAACCTAAGTCAGAGGCTTAACCAAATGAGCCATCCAGGAGCCCCCTTTTCAAATATTCTTTTACATAGTAGTTGATTCTAGAGCTACAACTGGAACATAGGAGATACATTTAAAACACTTCTCCAGTGCATCTTAAATTTAAATGGCAACCTAAATATTAAAGAAAATACACTATAATTCCACAACACTGCATTCCAGAGTAAAGAATCTGGCTTTCTGTCCTGTTTCTATCAGTATATATCTGCATGATGTTAGGAGAGACATTTATGTGTGCTCATCTTCTGTTCCAGTTGCTGTAGAACCTATCTCCCAAACCTGAGCAGTTTCAATCAACCCTTTTATACTATCTCACAATCTTATGAATGAGGAATTCAAGCAAGGCTTGGCTGGGTAATTCATTAGAATTTGATAGATGTAAGTGGACTCTCAGCGATAGTGACCTGGCAGCCAGACTGTGCTGACAGGTCTGACAGCCTCACTCACATACTTGGTGCCCTGGGCAACTGGAAGGCTGGGCTCAGCTGTTTCTCTCCACTCCGTGTGGTCTCAGGCCCTTTCCATCTCTGCCCTGCAGGATAAGGAGTCTTAACACAGCAGGTCAGGACTTCAGACCAAGGTGGAAGCTGCTGGTCCTCTTATAGGTGTTTTGAAATTGGTATAACATCATTTTCCCTGTACTATATTGGTTTCACAAAAATAAAAACACAGGAGAAATAGATCCTATCACTTAGTGGGGAGGAAAGTAAAAAATTCAAAGTCATCTTTAATCTACCACAGATTCATTTTTTTTTTAAATGAGGCTAATTAGCAAGCATGTGAACTAATCTTGCTAAGTACTTAATGATGGTCAATGTTGGGTGCTTAGTACAGACAGGCACTGTTCTAAATGATTTATTTACTGTATTCATTCATTTCATCCTAACAACTCTATGAAGAGACACCATCATTATTACCACTTTATTGATGATAAAGCTGAGGCACAAAAAGGTTAAATAACTTGTCCAAGGTTATATCGCTAAGCTAATAGAGACAGGATTTTAAGTCTCACTCCAAAATTCCTGCTGTTAATCACTGTATAAAACAGATTCCAAAATTCCAGTAACTTTGGGGTGTCTGGGTGGCTCAGTCACTTAGCTTCTGATTTCAGCTCAAGTCACAATCTCATGGTTTGTGGGTTTGAGCTAATCAGGCTTTACACAAACAGCGCACAGCCTGCTTGGGATTGTCTCTCTGCCCCTTCCTGCCTGTGCTCTCTCTCAAAAATAAACAAACAATAAAAAAATAAAATTCCAGTAACTTTAACCACGACTTTTTAACTTACCAGCTAATACTACAGTAATCTGAATTGCATTATTTTTTAGTTAACATTCTGATAATAAGGGCATGGAGTCAAAAATGTTAAGTATTAGAGTTAGTCAGATATTCATTTTAGAAAGCTATTTAAAATTATGTCGGGGCACCCGGGTGGCTCAGTCAGTTAAGGGTCTGACTTTGGCTCACGTCATGATCTCGTGGCTCATCGGTTCGAGCCCCGCATCGGGCTCTGGGCTGACAGCTAGCTCACAGCCTGGAACCTGTCCTCAGATTCCGTGTCTCCCTCTCTCTCCAACCCTCCCCTACTCACACAGTCTCTGTCTCTCAAAAAATAAACAAAATAAATAAAAAATATTTAAAATTATGTCAAATAGATTATTTTCACTTTAAATCATAACCTAATTAAAAATTATAATTTAAAATAATATTGATTCAACTTATTTTCTAACCTGCTGTTAATTCCCAAAACTGGATCTCTGAGTTATAACACCTACACTTTTGCTTCATTGATATTCAAAAATCTTACAACCTCATTAAGAATTTTAACTTTCACCAGTTTTCTACATCAAGTAGAAATCCCAACTCTTTTAAAGCCTCCCTAGACATACAAAAAAATGTAATTATAATAGTGTTTAATTTTGTGGGGAAGAAGAGGCTAGAAGTTGGAGTGGGGCATATGGACACTGCTGGTAAAATTCTTTCTGTTGATGAATGGCAGTTTAAGATTACTCACCTTATATTCATTAAAGTTTATTTCAATTTTCTGTATTGTCTTATTTGGCAACTAAATGTTTCTTAAAAAGGAGAAAGGGAAAGGAAGCCAGAAGAGGTTTTGTTTTACATATAACCTAAGAAGATCAAGAGCAGATATGTAGAAGGCTGATGTCAGCCACCCCGCAGTCCAGTTTACAGATAGGACTCAATTCTTAGACCCAGAGGCAATGGGAGACAAGTTCCAATTGCAAAGGGATTTTCAATGCCAGATTTACACAGTAGCAATTCTCCCGAGTCTTCCTCTTTTTCAGAGTGCACCTAAGAGAAATATCCAGATATTTTAAGGCCTGATACAAGTCATAGGTGACACGGATGAAACCAAACGTTCTCATGGCTCCTGTTAGAATGAGGCCATAAGGCCTGGTGATAAGTGGACCCTTGGCCCATGTCTGTCTTACAGTGGGCAAATCTTACAGTCCGAGAACTCTTGATTACTCAACTATTGTGCATTGATGGCATCATGTTCACTAAACCTTTAAGAGGTTAAGTGGCAAACACTCAAAACATCCTGTAAAGACAAATGTATGTCAGAGGGTGGGAGGTAAAGCACAAAAATTCAATTTTACTACATTGGTGCAGTTATGAAGTTCTACCACTGGGGCATGCTGAGACATCTCTCCCCAAAGAATAAATTATTGTATCTTGCTCCTTCTGCCACTAAAATAGATACGGCACTCAGTAGGCTTCTGGATTTTTGCTACAACACAAAATAGATGGGGAAAATGCTTTAACCTATTCCTGAGTTTTAGTGGGGCCACAGTGAGAGAGGGTACCACAGCAAGTGGTTTAGCACCAGATCATCAATTACACAGTGTATCAACCACGTCACCAGAGCTGCCCATCATAAAAGTTCAGTAGTCAGATTCACCAAGCCACCAGCCTGGCCAGCATGGTAATAATCCACAGTACATTCAGAGGGGGCCCGAGCAGGTCCACAGGCTCCCAAGTCTCACAAACAAGTGGCCCAGGACTCTGCATCACTTTATCTCCAAGGTTAACACCTCTCCCTCAACTGGAGTTCACTACCATTAGCCACCAGGGGAGAGGGAATTCAGGCTTTATTCACAGATGGGTTAGCTTGCTAGGCCAAACACTGACTGCTGCCATATTAGAAACATGGAGTGGACTTGAAAATGAGGGAAAATCCACCCAGTGGGCTGAGCTTTGAGCAATGAAAGTGGTCAGCACTTTGGTCCTGATGTGATGTCAAGTTCAATGCTCACGAAAGACTTCGTGTCAGCACCTTTCTGGCTACTTAGCTCGTCTGAGCACATTCTCTAGTCTATTTCTTAGGAAGCACGCAAGATAAACATGTTTCCTGAATTCCTGCAAATGCTCTCTGAGAAGTAATTTTTACACCTCAAAGTCAGTTTTGTTAGAAAATATTTTGTTCATATTTTTCCACCCAAGTATCTTCCATGTATTATTTTCTCATGGCACAGTGCTCTGTGAGTTCTGGTCTTCTAAGTCATTTGCTGTGCTAGTCCAGATAGCCACATCACGAGTTTTAATACGGGAGAATGTTCTCAAGTAGGCAGGGTGTTCTTTCAATATGTAGCTCCAAGTATTTTTTTAGCAAAGTATTCTTCATGTAGTTAAAATAGATTTATAATTTAATATATCTTATTATATATCAAAATAGATAATAAAAGAATATATTCTTTTTTTAATTTGTCATTTTCCCACAAATCCTTCTTATATCTCTTCTGATTTCTAAAGCCATCCTACTTTTTGACATTTTCAAAAGGCATTATCTGCCAGTTATCTGCTTTTGTGTTTAGTCCAGCTTAGTCTTCATTTCCAAATTATTTTTATTTCTAGTACTTTCCCAAGTTTTAAAAATTTGAATATTAGTATTCTTTCATGCTTTGGATCACTTTCAAAACAAGTTAGAAGTCATTAAAAATTTTTATTTTTGATGTTTATTCATTTCTGAGAGACCGTGTGAGCAGGGGAGGGGCAGAGTAAGGGAGACACAGAATCGGAAGCAGGCTCCAGGCTCTGAGGGGTCAGCACAGAGCCCAACATAGGGCTCGAACTCATGAACCACAGGATCATGACCTAGGCTGAAGTTGAACACTTCATTAACCGAGCCCCACCCCCAGGCACCCCAAGACATCTTCGAAGTTATTTTGATAGGTCATAGTACTGATCTATTATGGGCATGCTCTCCTGTCTGCTTTCATTGTCTATATGCTATTTTGTTCCTTATCCTCTTATTTTGTATAACAACTTTGCATGATGAAATTTTATGTTACTGGTTTTTGTGTGAAATCAGCTTTTCTGAACTTTTAGGAAGAGGCTTGGTTCAGGGTAAGTTTCTAACTTTCTCAGTTCCCACTTCTGGTGTGTTTGGTAGTATTGAAAAATATGGCAGTTTGCTTTCTGAGATTTTACTAGTTCTTTTCTGTTCAGTTTGCTTTTTGTTATTATTTTGTATATTTTTCAAATGAGATATAATTGGCATATAACATTGCGTAAGTTTAAGTCATACAATGTGTTGGTTTGATAGATTTACAGATTTCCTGGCTGTTTTTAAGTAAATTATGTGATTGATACAAAGACAAGTAAGATACAATATTGGATAAAAACACAAACAAATATAGCAAACAAGTATTTTTAGTCAGAAACCAAACTTCATGCTCCATGAAGTTCTATGAAATAAAATGACCTCTCAAAAGAAACAAAAAAATATAATCCCCTAACCAAAATGTATAAAACTCAAATACAAATGCTAGAGCTTAATGGGATCTAGTAGCCACTTCTCCCTTGAATAACTGAGTTCGGTATGTTAGAAGATATAAAATACAGTCCTATTTTAAGTTGGAATAGAAAAACTTCAACAGGTAAGTATCAGAATAAAAATACTCTGTAATGATGAATGGAGTTTCACCACCCCAGTACAGTCGTTAGTGTCACACCTCACCTCAGAGAACTAAACAAATCTTCGATGGGAGTGTGCTGTCATTTAAAACGCATATCAATACCTTCATTACAACATATTATTTTAGTTATTCTTTGTAAAGAAATATTTAGGATACAGCTGCAGGTTTCCTAGATAACTACACTACAGTGAAATACTATTTCAACTAAAAACCTTTTCGCTCAAGAGCCAGCTTGATGAGGTTCTCGGGGCCAACGGTGGTAATTTGAACAAAAGAATAATGGCTGCAAGTGACTAAAACAGTGAATTAAAAAAAAAAAGGCTCTAAGTGCACAGTGATACTAAAAAGGAAAACCTTTTTTCTTTTTAACTCACTGGACACCAATTAGAGTTGCCAGGGCACCAAAAGTTACTCTGAAAAATAATAAAGGGAAAGGATCAAATATTTATCCTGCCATGTTGGTATGAATATATTCCACGTAACCAAAAAGTCCTAGTGGGTGAACCAAAGTTTTTATATATAAAAGAATTACAGCTAATCAATGCAACAGAAATAATAGACTTGGAAAATCATCATTCTGCAAACCTTAATGAAATAACTTATTCAGGTAAATATCATTAATGTACGCTTTCAAAAACATACTCGAGAAAGTGCACACTTCCAACAAAGGTGCTGGGCTTTGGCCCATGTGCCCAATGACGGATTTGAGCCTCAATACAAGTGGGACAACCAGAATGAAATGTCTTTTGATTAAATATAAAGTGCACCACACTACTATCAAGTACTGTTGCTCGATAAAGACGAAAAAGAAATCAGAATCTAATTAATCCTCCCTAGATCCAACTTTTAGGATATAGGAGAAATCACAGAACAAGTTAAACAAGAAAGCAATTGGCCACATTAATCTATGAGACACCATAGGCAATAGTTCCTTCAAGAAGTCATGGTGTGAAGAGAACAGGAGCTAATTTAGGTTTCAAGATGCTTAAAAGACAAAATAATCAAATATATCATGTACACCTCCTCTAGATAGTGATTTGGATCAACGAACCATTAGTATATTTTGGAGATAACTGGGAAATATTTTAATGGGCTATATATTAGGTATTAAGAAACTGTTACTAATTCTGGAAGGTAGGATACTGATAGTGTAATTACAAGTAGGAATGTTCTTCTTTGATATATCCTCAAGTACTCACATTAAAACACCACGTCTGAGATATGCTTTAAACAAAAGGGAGAGAGAAGAAACCACTACGGCAAAATATTCATGGTTATATGATTATTAAAGCTAGGCTATAGGTATGTGGAGATTCATGACTTATTTTCTCTATTTCAGCAAACACTTCAAACTTTTTAATTAATAAAATAATCACTTTCAAAAAATGTTTAATATATATAGTTGACAAAGTTTATTATCACGAAACTAGTAGGTTTTTAAAAAGACTTTTGGTTTTAGAATACTGAAAGATGACAATCCACGACAGGACATATACAAACAAGGATAATTAAAATATTAAATACTATCTAAATTAAAATACCATAATTCAAATTGGTTAATTATAATCTTTGTGTTTTGTTAGAAGGAGCTGTACAGTTTACCCTTCATGAAATGTACGCCACCAACTCATGAAGACTACAAAACCTCACTACAAATTCAATATTATAATTTACAGTAATCAATGCTGAGTTTTTTGTGCTTATGCATGCACTATTGCAGAACGCACAAAATCCTATTTACAGGGATTTTTGTTTCTTTAAAATGTATCTCAAACATCCCTTAAAGTGCGAGCTACAAATACGCTGTATCCTTAAAGAAAAAGGCTTCTAAAGAAAGTAAGAGAGAGCAGTCCAGTACCGCCAAGCGTGGTTATGTAACTAACCAGAGGCAAGCGGGCAGACTGCGCTGTTTTAGTGTAGCGGCCTCCTCCGCGGTAGGCGGTTCTTAGCTCTTACTATACTACCAGCCAAACATGTACTCCATTGCTTTCGACACCAGGCTCTCATCTTTTTTTGGCGTTTGTCTGTCAGAAATAACCTATTAAAAAAACACACAATTGTTAGGTTATAGCTTCCTCAGTATCACAGTCAATTCTAGAGTCAATGGCTAATTTAAAAGAGACAAAAAGTTAAATGCATTTGTGGTACTGAATTGTACATTTAAAGATTAATATAAGGATTTAGTCAGAACCACCTTAAGCTTTAAAGAACAAAATCTTATTCCTTTGGCAAGACAAATTATATCTTCTCCTTATATCAGAAAACTGAACAAACAATACAAAAGTTACAAGAGTTGAGGGTTTTAAAACCCTGAGGGGTGCCTGGCTGGCTCAGTCAGTAGAGTATGTGACTCTTGATCTCAGGGATGTGAGTTCAAGCCCCACACTGGGCGTGGGGCCTACTATAAAAGACATGAGAAAAGAGACAGGACTGGTTTAAAAGAAAATCTTAAAGAAAAAAACAGTCCTGTCTCCAAATTTCAGGGGAAATCGAAAGACTAAATTGTCACTATCTTACTATATTATAAATGTTTTATTTGCTGTTTCAGGACCTGTGTCTGTGACTAGGCAACTTCAGAGCCTAGTTAGTTAAGTAGGAGACAATAATATACTGAATGAGAATCATAGTACCTTTATTATTGTTCAATGAATCTAATGAACTTTCCATTTAAACTTTTTTGAAATGAGAAACAGTGAAATGGGAGCTGGCCAACGGTTTGATGACCATAGCTACTCCAACAAGAGTAAGGTTCTTCATTTGTGATACCATCAGATTTAGTCAACAGTTTAACAGGTTTTAAACATTCCCTCACGCCAGAGATGTTCATAAGAGAAACTTTTAATGTATGCAAATATAACTTAGAAAAAGCTAAAATAAACTCTCAAAATGTTTTAAATAATGGCAAAGAAATTTTTTAAAAATTCAAGATAAATTTTCAATTGGCCTATATTAAAATTTTTTAAATAGGAAATTTAAGAATGCAAATTTATAGGTATTTCATCAAGGGAATCAGGTCAGTAAGAAATATTTAATGGCACACAAATCAATCCAATGGTTAAACATGCTATGCATTTCACTTTTTAAAGTATATCTATATCTAATTCTTAAAATACCTGATAGTCACTAGTAGAAGCTTTGTATGCTGTAGCAAGAGGTCTCATGGTAGAAATCCTAGGAGTACTTCCAGGTTGGGTTGGCGTGCCTAAGGTTTTGATTGGTGGTGTAAAGGCTAAAGATGGAGATGACAAAGCACACCTGTCATGGTTTTCCATAACACTCTGGAGAAATAAAGACAAAGAGCTTCTGTTTATAAACATAGTATGTTATTATCCACTATTATATCTTTCTTAAAAAGAAAACTTTATTAAAAGAGGCATGCTTTATTTGATCTAATTAATTAACCTTTCAAACAATTTTAGGCTTGATAAAGTAATATATATATATATATATATACACACACACACACACACACACATATATATATGTATATATATATATATATATATATGCTTCTTAGCTAGTATCTGAGATCTAATGCTCAACCAGAAAGCTCACTTCAGTGATTTCAAACATCCTCAAGATGACTAGAGACTCACAAGAGTAAAAGTCTCCTCACAATTACTATGAAAAATCTGCAAGGAAGAAAAAAGATTCTTGAGGAAATCCTGGGGGTAGTGGGGTATGAAAGTCCAGTGCTACTTAGTAGCCAGGAATCCCAGATTCTCCTCTAGCCTCTACAAACACCTTTTACAGCATAATATAATAATTACATACTTTAAGGCAACCACAGATATAGTAAGAATAGGAGCTAGGCCTGCTTTGTGCATTAATGTGGGTATACAAGCTCAGTGCCTGGTAGATAGAAGTTCAGAATGATCATGATGATTTTACAAGCCACAAAGTATAAATCATGCTCAATACTATTTATAGGCATATAATAATTTTTAAACATTTTAAAATAAAAATGACTAATAAAAAGCTTCAACCATTCAAAAGTTAACCCTATTACCATTCATGTGAAATATTTCATTTTGAAGAGCAGCATTCCTTTGAAGTATTTAAAGAACTTGAGGTTGCCATGAGCTAGAAGTTAGGAGACCTAATCTAGATCTCCCCTTTAACAATTCTAGATTAGGTTACTTAAGTCCTGTTGGCTTCTTTATCCGTTAACACGAAGGGGTCGGGATGGATTATCTATAAATTCTAAAGTTCCATGACTACAAATTTGGATTCCCACAAAAACAATACTATAACATCATCAATTATAACATTTTACAAAGTAAGAAGAAGGGGCGTAGTGAAGCAAAGTGACATAACTGCCAATGTCTATACCTAAGACTTTAACTCTTCATACAGATGAAGCTATTTTCCTTACATCAGCAATAACTTACTTTATCTATACATGGTTTTACACCAATCATGATGGACTCTCCAAAAATCCTCCCATCTTTGCTTAAGGCTTTCCGAGCCTGCAGTTTAGATTGATAATGAATATGCATCCAATTTCCTGTGTTAGACATCTGCAAAGAATAAAATTGTCCCTTAAAATATATAAAACCTAACAATGAATTCTATTAGAAAATACAAAGATAAGAAGATATTTATGCTTCCACTTTTTATATGATGTCCTGTAACAAGCTGTATGCTAGGATTCAACAAAAATCCTATTAAACAATTTCAATAATTTCTACCTCTCAACTTTCCAATATAAAGACTATATGGCAAATATTCTCTCAAAGTAAAGTAATTCTCAAAAGAGAATTGTTTTTTATAAAAAAAATTTTTAGTAACACTTGCTATGAAATTTTTAAAAATTATATTCGTCAATCTTACTTCTGCAAGAATTAAAATAAGTCAATCCCTGGTAACATAAACGATTTGTTATTTATAAGTTTTTACAGGTAAGACAAGGTAAGATACTTTTAAAAAAAAAAACTCTCTACCAACTAAACAAGCCCTGACTCTGTAAATAAGAAACTTCTCTTTTCTTTCATCTCCAATAAAACAAGCACATACTGCAGGACAGTTCTATAATATTTGGCACAATTCTTGTTAAGAAACCTCGAAACATTTAAGGAAAGAGAGGGAAGAATGAAATTCTCACCCTCTTCTCTCTTTATCCCTTTTATTGACTACTATACAACCTCTAGCCTTCTACACTCCAACAGACAATGAAAGCTTAAAGAAGGAAAGAAAAACGTTTATGTTTGGGAAAAGCAGGCAATATTCAGCTAAGTCTCCCTCAATTCACAGTTTACCTTTCTTCATACTAAATCTTAAACTGAAAAGAAGTAAGACTTACCACATGTTTTAAGATATTCCCATACTGTGCAAACTGTAATAATATATAGGAAGCAGATGCTTGAGGAAACCTGAAAAAAGAATCGTCCGGAACAGTCAATTTCCATAATAAATACATATGCAAATTCCCATACTTAGAAGTGTTTCGAGATTAATTTCCTCCAGTGGACCAGAATATTAATAGAAGATCCCTGATCATTCTGTTTTCCTCTGTATCAGCTAAATATACAATTGCCCGTTATCCCAAAGCAAATACTTTAAAATTAGTTTTGACTCAGTCATTCTTCCCCATCCCCAGATTCCACCTATGAAATCTCTAAAATTCCACTCTCATTGCCATTGTCAGACCCTTAGAAAAGAATAATGATATTGCAGCTATGTATATAATTTATTTTATAAGGGTGTATATGTGTGCATCTGTGTGTGTGTGTGGTGTGTGTGTGTGTGTGTGTGTGTGTGAGAGAGAAATACTTAGGTATACTACAACTATTAAAAGGAAAATAATTTTAAATTATATAATCATATTATTTACACATTGAACACCAACTGAAAATTTGGAAGTTTATTCCTGAATCAAAACTGAAAATCAATACCAGCATCAACGGTAGAGAAACACTGAAAAGGGCAGTTACCAGGATACAGCCACATATCTCTGAAAATATTTAAGCGATTTTTATTTTCTTATTTATAAAGTTCCATATGGTTTAAAAATATTTTATGAGCCATTATTACTTTTATAGTCCAAACTATGAACCTATTTTAAGTCGAAAATCTAAAGTTTCCTTAACCAGTGGCTTCAGTTATAGAGAGCTTGAGTCACAAAAATAAATGAGAAAGTCCACACATTAAAATCCATGTGAGTAAAATACTCACTGCATTCAGGACTAGAATTTTATTTTATGTTATATATGTTTGGATATAAAATTTCTAACCTCAAAGAAAAGCAACAAATAAGGCAAACTGCCTACAAAGAGCCGAATAAAAATGAAAAAGAAATAATGGTTCCAAGTGAGGGAGGTTCTTGAAAAACAAAATGTAATTCTAAGACTCTAGGACCACTCTGAGTGGAAACATTTCAATACCCTATAAAAGAACCACCCCAAAACAACAAATGATATATCATGATAACCCCGAGTCAGGAAAAGGTTAAATTTTCAAAGAAAGAACAAATATATTTTAGATGTACTGCTCTATAAATTATCAAAATAAAACATTTTATCTCAGAAGAAAATGTTTCAGCTCTTGTAATCAAACTCATACAGAGGGTTACTAAAACATAAAACCAACAGACAGTTAATAGGTGAGAAAGTATCTTAAAAATGAAGAACAGGGCTAGCAGAAGTTATTCAAGTAATTTATCCAATTACTATGGAATCTTAAAAGTGACACTATTAGGGGTGCCTGGGTGGCTCAGTCGGTTAAGCCTCCGACTTCGGCTCAGGTCAGATCTCACGTTCATGGGTTCGAGCCCCGCGTCAGGCTCTGTGCTGACAGCTCAGAGCCTGGAGCCTGCTTCGGGTTCTGTGTCTCCTTCTCTCTCTGCCTCTCCCCCTCTCATGCTCTGTCTCTCTCTGTATCAAAAATAAAATAAAACATTAAAAAAAAAGTGACACCATTATAACTGGGCCTGACAGACTTGGGAGAAGACACCCAAATTTAAAAACCTAGCCATATTGTGAGAGAATATGAAAATTTAAACACACACAAAAAAGTCAAGAAGGCATCCAATTGCTATGAACTATGCATAGGCTTTCTGGAGAATAAGAGAAAGCAATGATCTTGCTTTTGACCTAGGTAGAATCAATAATACACAGAATCTTTCTGGAAGGTTACACAAAAAACAGGTGGCAATTATTGCCTTAAAAAAAGAGAAAAACTGTAGCTGGAGACACAAGTGGGAAGGAAAACTTTTCACTGTATATCCTTATACATTCTTTTGAATTTTTAAATTTTAAATAAATTGAATATACAAAGTCTACTAACATTTACTGTGCACTGTTCTTCCTTCAAGTAGCTCAAGTGTTGTTGTTATATTTTTTACCCCAAAAACTAAATATAGTAAGGTCCAATATCAGTTTGACATATCACACTTTCAGAAACAAGCCTTATGTAGTATGGCATGAAACAGTAACAGCTTAAAAATCAAAAGACCTAAGGTTTTTTGCTGACACTTTCCTAATAACTAGATATAAACCCCTGAATAAATCACTTAGTCTAACACCTCAGTTATCTCATATGTAAATGATGCAATATGATCTCCAAAATCCTCTACATTTTTGGATTTAAAAATCTATTTAACATGTATCTAGGAATATCATGTATGTCTAGTAATATCCAATATCCTGTGATTATAAAGTACCAACCTATACACATATACACATACACACACACACACACACACACACAAATGAAATTCAATTTGTTAATTCCAAACTGGTTAAGTCCGATACAAGCAGAGAAGTAACCACTAGAAAGAAAGGAGCTTCATAAGTCTAAAGAAGGACTTTTGTTCCATTATCCAGCAAATATGCTTAAGGAAAAAAACATCTGAGAAGCAGCAGATAAACAATTTAAAAAAACTATAAACAAATACTGAACACTAGTTGATAACATCATGCTGAAGTGTCGGCGTGATTTGTACTGATGTGTGCAACTTACTCTGAAATGTACCAAAGAAAGATGAATTAATAGAACACAAAACGAATGAAGTAAAATATTAACAAGTGTAGAAGCTAGGTGGTGGGTACATGGGTATTTGCTGTGCCAATTTTTTGGGGGGTACATTTGATATTTACTATGAACTGTTAAGGAATGTTGGTTTTTGCTTTTTTTTTTTTTTTGGAAAGGTAAATATTTCAGAAACCTTACCCAAACACAGTTACCCAAGTATCATCGAGGTGATCTTCAGAAGTCAGAGAATCTCCTTGAGTATAAAAAGGATCCAACTGTGCAGGAGATAATGTTGTCTTTCGTGGTTGACCAATGTTTGCTGGACTAAACATACTTTGCCCTGTATTAGTACATTTAGTAAGTTAGTTACCAATATAAACATCTTGGTTTATTTTAAATCAAAGCTCTTGGTTTTAAATGAAAAAATATACTAAAGGTTGGCAATTGCATAAATAGTTCATTATACACACTTTGTAATCAAATAATTTTATATTTCTGTACAATTTCAGAGGTCATTAATAACTGAGCATAATTTATAATTTTGTACAAGTTTTTAATTTATTATTTTTTATATATTTGCTAATGTTTTAATTCCAGGTAAGTCTATACCAAAAGAATCTCCAATCAACCTCAAGGAACACTATTGGATTCAGTTTCCAAACCTACCACTTTCATCATAGCACCTCTGCCTTAATTTAAAAATATGTAATAACTCATTACCTACAGAATAATCCAAGTGCCTTGGCCTCCAAAATAGAGTTCCAGTATGCCTATATTTTTCAATATGCCCCTAAACAGTTTATATCCTAAATCCTGAGATGCAAACGCAGTTTTCTTTTACTCAGGTAATTAACTGAAATGTCTAATTCTGTTCTTTCTTTGCTTATCCTTCAATAATAGCTACCAATTAATGAGTACTTCCACATGTCCAAAATGCCAAGCTAACTGCTTTACACGTTCATTTTATTTCAGACCACTGTCCTATTGAAACCACACATTTCTGAGAAGCAGAAACGACTTTACTCCTAGAAGTAGGGATAATGATTCACTCAAAAAAAAATTTTTCAGTGCTTAAACATGCACCAACCATCATCATTCTAGGTATTGAAGATATAGTAATGAAGCAATTAGACCAAAATAAGTAACAAAAATGAAAAACTAAAAATATTTTTAAACTCCACCTATCTCTAATGGAGCTTATAGAAAAAAGACAAATAAGTAAATACCTAGTACACTAGAAAACAGAAACTCCTTGGGGTGGCTAGGTGGTTCAGTCGGTTGAGTATCTGACTCTTGATTTTAGCTCAGGGTAGGATCCCAAGGTTGTGGGGTTGAGCCCTGGGTTAGGCCCTGCTTGGACATTTTCTCCCTCTCCCACACTCACACCCTCTCTCAAATTAAAAGGAAGCAAGGAAGGAAGAGGAAACTCCTATAGAACAATAGATAAAGCAGAGAAGGAAGAAAAGAAGTGTGTATGTATATACATACATGGAAATGTTAAATGAAACAAAGATTCCACTGAGGTGCCATTAAAATAAACACCCAAAGAAGGTGGAGGGCAAAACATGCCAGTATCTGAATAAATAAATGTTAAGTGGGGGAAAAAAAAATCACAAAGGCCCTGAGAAAGGATATGATTGGTGCTTGATGAACAGGGAAGGGAGGGATGTGAGGTGGAAACAAGTATATGATGAGCACACAGAGGTAACAAAAAGATCACAGAAAAAAAGCTTTGTAAGCCACTCAAATGAGTTGGAAAACCAATGGAAAATTGTGAGCAAGAGTGTCGTAACAAGACTAAAAGTTTGAAACTAATAATGAACAGCAGCATTTTATTTATTTTAATGGCACTTATTAAACCATTTTATAGGTCTAATTTTATTTAATTCTAACAATCTTATAAGGTAGGTCCTATTAGTAACTCCACTTAACAAATTAAGAAACAGGCAACGTTAAATAACATCCAGAAGGGCAGCCAGAATTCTAATCTAGGCAGTGCAAATTCAAAGGATGTGCTCTTAGAAAGTAATCTAGTTAACACTGGTATTTATTATACCAGCAATTCTACAAGTATGGACTGGAGACCCTGAATAACCTATGACCCCTCTGTTGGGATTAGCCAAGTCAAAATTATTCTCATAGTAATTTAAGGTTTCATTTGTCTTTATACTCTCACTCTCTCTTGAGTGTATAAAGGACATTTCCAAAGGATGCCTGATGCAATTCAATCAACTGAGATTGATTATAGAAGCAGATATGAGGAGATGCCTAGTAGGTTAAGTGTCCAGCTCTTGGTTTCAGCTCAGGTCATGCATGATCTTATAGTTCATGGTTTTGAGCCCTGTGTCTGTTCCTGTGCTGACAGTGCAAACCTACTTGGGATTCTCTCTTTCTCTTCCCCTCCCCTCCTGTGCACATATGTGCTCTTTCTCTCTCTCAAAATCAATAAACTTAAAAAAAAAAAAAAAGCAGATACAAGAGTTCAGGTATATTTTAAGCAAGACTAAAATTTGAAAAACACAAAGCAATGTCAGTCTTCTCATCAGAATCTTTTCTTGTAGAAGTTATTTTTAAAAGTTACTTACATTTACATGAAACAAATTACTTTAAAATGGACTAATACGTACTGTAAAATATTTTTTAAATTTCTAATGCAGTAAATATCAATAGGTATGATCCAAAATCTCTTTGGTGTTCAATTTTTAAGAGTGTATTAAGGACCCAACAACTAAGAAGTCTGAGAACTGTTTGACAGGGCCTTGTATATCATCCAAAACCCATATTTACTGATTTTCTGCAGGCACTCTGCTCAATACATTCTATGTATCTGCTGCCTGGTCATGTCATTTGTCCTAAATTCCCAATTGAGTTGAAAATCAACCTAACATTCCAAAGTATTTATAGTCAAATGGAGTTTTCAAAGTATGTTCTTAAAAAAACAAAAGGGGGGGAGGTACCATGTTAAGTTTTACAAAAGGCCATATACTATATTATCCTGATGGTAAATTTATAATGAACATAAAAAAATTTCAGAGATTATTCAATAAAGAAACTTACTCAAACCAAAATTCCCTATACAATAATGATTACATTTTACTTTCATAAAACACACCCTTTGGTAAATGCTAATCTTGGGTTGAGCACATTCTATATACCTTTAAGATGTCTGATTAATACACATGGGAACTGCTATTAGGAAATGAGCAATAAAGCTACTATTCATATCCAAAGCTGAGATGCAAAAAGGGTAACTGAGTTTTCCTATTCATGGATACACAATGATTTTCTCAGAACCATACACAAAGCACAAATGCATATCCAATATCTATCCAACATAGTAGAAGATTAACTGAAAGAGCATGTTTAAGAGGTTCAATAAATGTGAGTTTTCAGAATTATTCTGACACAAAAGCCAGATTAAAATCAGATCATCAACAGATGCATAAAAAGCTTTTAACAAAAATAAAACATCCTCTCATGATAAAAATGCTGAACAAACTGGATATAGGAGGATCATACTTCAACATAATAAAGGCCATATATGACAAGTCCACATTATACTCAATGGTGAAAGGTTAAAAGTTTTTCCTCTACAATCAGGAATAAGGGTGCCCACTTAACACTCCTTTTGACATAGTATTAGAAGTCCTAATCAGAGCAATTAAGTAAGAAAAATATAAAAAAATAAAAGGCATCCAAATCAGAAAGAAAGATGCAAAATTGTTTTTGCACATAAAATGATCTTATACATAGAAAACCTTAAAGATTCCACTAAAAAGCCTTTAGAACTAATTAATAGATTCAGTAAAGTTGCAGGATACAAAATCAACACACAGAAATCAGTTGCATTTCTACACACTAACAACAATAACTAAAAAAGAAATAAAATAATCCCCTTTAAAATACCATTATAAATAATAAAATACATAGGTTAAATAAATTTAGCCAAGGAGGTTTAAGATTTATATACTGAAAACCACAAGACTCTGATAAAAGAAACTGCAAGGGAAAAAAATGGAAAAATATACCATGTTCATGGATATGAAGAATTAAGTCCATACTTATCAAAACAATCTACAAAATCATTAGCGAGATGAAAAGGTAGCATACGGAATGGAGAAACCATATGCAAACCATGTAGATGATAAAGGTTACTCTAAAATATCTAAGAAACTCATACCACTCTAAAGAAAAAAAACACACACAAAAAAAATTGGTAAAATAAAAAAGTCAGCAGAGGAACTTAACATTTTTTCAAAGACAACATACAGATAGCCAACAGGTACCAAAATGGTGCTCAAAACCACTAATCATCAGGGAAATGCAAATCAAAACCACAATGAGATATCACCTCACACCTTTTAAAAAGGCTATAATCAGAAAGACAGGAGCTAAGTACTGGCAAGAATATTAAGGAAAGGAAATCCTGTACACTGCTGGTGGGAATAGAAATTGGTACAGTCACTATGTAAAACTCTATGGAGCTTCCTCAAAAATTACAAATAGCACCACCATATGATCCAGCAATCCCATTCCTGGAGATATATCCAAAGGAAAGAGAAACAGAATCTTGAAATGGTACCTGCACTTCCATGTTCACTGCAGCATTACTCACGTTAGTCAAGATATGAAAACAATCGAATGTCCCTCAGTGGATGAATGGATAAGGAAGAGATGGTACATATATACAGTGGATGTTTTTCAACCAGAAGGAAGGAAATCCTGTCATTTGCAAAAACAAGCACAGATCCTGAAAGCATGATATGCATGATGTTAAGGTAAAGAAGTCAGCAAAGAAAGACAAATACCGTATAATCTGAGTTATATGTGGAATGTAAAAAAACGCAACTCAGAAAAACAGTGGTTACTATGGCCTGGGGGCTGGAGGATATGGGGAGGTGTTGGTCAAAGGGTACAAACTTCCAGTCATAAGGTGAGTAAGTACTGGGGATCTAAACAACACTAAGGTGATTACTGTTAATAATATTGTTTTATATACTTGAAAGCTATCACAATGGTCATTATACAACATAGCTTGTCAAATAAACACATTGTATACCTTAAACATATACATTAAATTTCCAGGAATGATGCCCATCTCTTGCCTCCAAATGGTACCAGACCAAAACTATAACATCAACAGTATCAAAAGGCATCAATCTAGTAAAAAACCATAATGAAACAATGGGAATCTATTTAAGGAGAAAAAATAGGATCACTTAAAGATTTAAAAATTCTCAACTCTTTTAAGTATTTCATAACAACCTGAATTCATGTACTTTAATTGGACTCACATTTAGAAACCCACAATTAATCTAATTTAACCTAGTAATCCAGTCTTTCTTTCAGAAAAAAAAAGAAGTTTCAGGTCACCTAAGATCTGTAAACGATTATTAAAGAATCTATTTAATTTAGAACAGTATCTTAGACATTATGAGAAACAAGAAAAGATGCTCAAGACTACTTATGGTCACCTTACAAGTAACCAGGTTAACAAAAAATAGCTCAGTAGCCAGAAAGGTTGAAAAATGAATATTCAAATATTTTTATAAAAGCAATCAAGCAAATGTTGATATGCAATATTTATTAACTCCAGAGAAAACAAAAGGTATACAAGAAGGAAATGGAATCTCAGTATATTACATTTAAATTTTAAAACCAAATTCATGCTTAATAAGAGATATAATTTATTGAAAAAATCAAACTGCATATATGCTATAATACATTGAACAATTATTCTTTTTCCTCATCATCACAGATGCATTTATTTTTAATTAAGAGGCAGCTTTCTCTTTTCATTTTTTTATATGTTTATTCATTTTTTGAGAGACAGAGACAGAGCACAAGTGGGGGAAGGGCAGGGAGAGAGAGACACACAGAATCCGAAGCAGCTCCAGGCTCTGAAATGACAGCACAGAGCACGATGCGGGGCTCAAACTCACAAACCGTGAGATCATGACCTGAGCTGGAGTCAGATGCTTAATGGACTGAGCCATCCGGGTGCCCTTAGATGCATTTAATAAGTACAGCACATTTTTAAAATGAGGATATTTAGGGGTGCCGGGGTGGCTCAGTTGGTTAAGCATCCAACTCTTGATCTCAGTTCAGGTTATGATCTCACAGTTAGTGGATTTGAGCCCTGCATCTAACTGTCTGTGTGGAGCCTGCTTTAGATTCATTCTTTTTTTCTGCCCCTCCCCTGCTCGCATGTACATGCAAACACACGCTATCTCAAAATAAGTAAACTCTAAAAAAAAAAAAAAAAAATGAGGATGATCTAAAATGTAACTCGCTACTTTGACAAGTGTCTGTTTATCAACTAACTTATCAACCATCCCTTTAGGAAGTGAGCAAAAGCACACAAAATATATTCTTAAATGAATTTAGTTCTTACTACAAAAACATGCCTTTAACATACAAAAGATGGTAAAGAGCATTTTAATATAAAATCTAAAGCCAATTCCAATTTTTTAATATTGTGTATTACCATTAAAAAGGTTCAATTTAGTTATGCTACATCATGTAATAACCTTCAAGCAAGAAATTAAATGAAGGCTTAAAATGAGACAACCATTATGACCTTTAAAAATAAAACAAATCAAAATTAAGTCTCAAACGAATAAGCAATCTAATTTTTGCCCTGTCAACCACTCTGAAAAACATAATTACTTATACATAATCTAAAACTATTTACATAACTTTAGCATAATTGCCCCCCACCTTGTTAATGTTTAATTGCTCCACTGATTTTACTTCCTTTCAATCAGACTTCTGGTACCCACATGCTAAGCTTTATAAGATGAAAATAAAGTGCACCTATCAAACCACATCAAATTGGACTGTAATGTGTCTCCCTTGGTAAATTACTATTCAAACACTCTTCATAAGATCAAATTAAAGTAGAGGGCAAAAGACCTTATTACCCTTTATGAAATGTCTTCAATTAAAGAATAGATTTAATTATTTCAAAATAGGCCACTAACGTAAATGGAAATAAAAAGAGTGGTAAATTTTAAACAGATATACGGCAGATAAACAGATAAACTTGGGGGAGAAAAGGTTCCTGGCAGCGTTCCTTCTTACCGTGAAACAAAGTAGCACAATATGTAATAAAGAATTTATACTCTGCCCAAAGAGAGGTAAGACCTTTAAACCCTAGGAACTTCCTCAGAGATAGAAGACTTCCCCGTTACTCATGACAGGTCCCTCAACTTACCCAATAAGTTTATGCTAACAAGGTGACTCAGGTTGGTGGCAGGTCACACCATAAAAACCAACTATGTCATTCTGGTTGGAGCTTTGAGCCAAACGCTGTCATCCCACCTCTGGGCAGAGGAGGGGCATGAACATTGATTTTAGCCACTTGATCAATGGCTCAATCAATCATGTTTACTTAATGAAACTCTTAATAAAAACTCTGGACATGAAGGTTTCAGTGAACCTATCTGGCAATATTGTGTGTATAAGCACCCTACATTAAATTCTGGAGGGTGTGAGAAGTGAAATGATTCATTTTCAGAAATACCAAATAAAAGCTGTGTTGTCTAGTTAACAACGGGTTTACAACCTATTGGAAGTATGTACAAACCCCTCCTCCCATAATGGAGTCCCAAACCTGGTTCTTCTGCCCTCTCCATTTGGCAGGCTTTGCAATGAGCATGCGCCAAAGAACTGAAGTCTCTGCATCACCTCAAGGAATGTACTTTTTGCCTTCCAGGGGCATAAGCGACTTCCACGTGAGGCTATAACCTCTGTAGTGCTCAGCCAATGAGGAATCAGGGGAGACACATACACACTAGGAGGTAACACTGCCTGCTGCAACTGCCCAGAGTGTGCCCATCAGACGACCACTCTTGCAAGAATGTTGATTTAAGCCTCACTTCACTGCTGGAGTCTCCACATCCCTTTGAATGGGTCAGTGGGCTTATTTCCCACAGAGGGTAACATGCCATGGTAGCTTCACGTTTGGCATTCTCCCAAACTTTGCCCTATGTATCTTTCTTTGGCTCTAATTTATACTGTTTTGCTCTAACAAAACTGTAACTTTAAGCATAGCACTTTCAGTGGGTTCTGAGTCTTTCTTGTGAATTATCAAATCTTAGAGCAGTGTTGGGAAATCCTGCATTTATAGCCAGTTGGCCTGAAGTGAAAGCAGCCTTGGAGACATCCAAATTAGTCACTGAAATCCAAAGTGAGGGCACCCTTGTGGGGAATGTTTCCTCAGACTTTTCAGTTTAACAAACTCCTCGTACAAAAGAACATACTGAACAATGAATATAACAACACACAATCAAACGTGGTGAACTGAACACTTGTATTCACCTCTACTCCCTGTCAGACACCCAATGACAGTCATTCTAGAAAGTCTCAGGTTTTGAGAACACAGGAACTGTGGCCAGTATGAAAGAGGCTGCTGGCTGAAATCAAAGAAAACTAGTTTAAAGTGTATTTAATAAGGAATGAGAGGATAGGTCCTACCTCACTTTAAGCAGCCAGATGACTATCATTCAGCCACTCTACCCCCCATGACACCAAGGATTTAATATCTGAGGAAAAGGAATGTAAATGGCTCAGGACCAAGTGAGTCTAATCACAGCAGAGGACAACTGTATGGAAACTGATTAAGTAAAAGTCTGAAAAAGAGACTTCTCCCCTTTCTAAATTCAGATCACCTACTCAACATTAAGTCTCCATATAAAGAATTCTTTGGGAAAACTTAAAAGAAAAAAATACCTCTATATGCTGAAATCAGAGATTTTCCTAGCAAAAATTTAACTGTCCATTCCTCTTCCAGAAAAGCCCAGTAAGAGACAAAAAAGCCACCAATTTTCATTTTCCAGACAATGCTGATCCATACACATGCACTGATTCCAAGGAGGTTTTTAGTGTCTCATTAAACTAAATATACTTCCACCAAGAAAGAAAAAAAACCTAAAAAACAGACAATGTGATCAGGAATAAAAAAGACCAACATTATTTTCACTGGAATGACATTGTACCCATGACACAAGAAAAGGATACTATGTTTTTAAAGACATTCAGAGATCCACAACAATGGAAGTGTTCTTGGAAATTAAAAATGACAAAATAAACAATTATTACAAGAGTTGGAAGCTGAGATTGAAGACATGTCCCAGGAAGTAGAATACATATATAAAAGACAATGTAAGGGAGAAAAAAGCAGAAAATTAGAAATCTCTGCAGTCCTTACAAACAAAAGAAATCCCAAAAGTAGGAAACAAAAAACACAAGAGTAATTATTGAACAGATACAGGAAAATGTCCCTGAACTGTAGTAAGTGTCTTGGATGAAAGGATCCATCAATTAATTCCCCAGAGACACAAATGCAAAACCCCACACCACAGAACAGTTGTGAAATTGAGAATAACCACAGATCTTAAACTTTTTGAAGCCAGATCACATACAAAGACTAAGAAATCATTACCACACATGATTTCCACAAAACACTAAAAGCTTGAAGACAATGGAATCATGACTCCAAAATCCTGACCTAAACTACAATACCCAGCCAAACTAGCAATCCAGTGTGAAGACAGTAAAAATAAAAAAGAAATTTAAAAGCATTTCGGACATGAGGTCTTAAATTTCATTTCCCTCACAAGCTTAGAAAGCTACTCAAGTATGTTCCCCACCAAAGTAAGCAAATAGCTCAGAAACATGCTAAGAAACTTGCTAAATCAAGTCCTAGGATGATAGCTACATACCATGCTCAAACAGGAAACAGCCGAAACAGAGGTTAAGAGAGAGTTCCGTTTAAAATAAAAAAAAAACTATTTGAAACGATCTTTGAGCATTTTTAAAAAGACAGATATGTTTCTTAGCAACATTTGCTTAAAATAAAAGGAGTAGATGGTACAGAGGAAATTAGATAAATGGGGAAAAAACAATTATTAACCTAAAGAGAAAAATTTAGAGAAAGGATAAATTATACTACTTGGTCCAGCATAAAAAATGTTTATATAGTCATAACAAACATGGACAAAGGAATAAAACCTGATATAATTATATTCAGATAATGTGGAGGAAAGAAGATAATTCCCAATTACCTTAAGATAAATATACCAATACTGAAAACTGAAAATCAATTAGCAACATAATCATATACGGTGGACTCCAACAATATATGGACCTCCAACATGACTATTTCCTAATCTCTAGAACCTGTGCATGTTTTACTTACATGGCAAAAGGGACTCTGTAGATGTGCTTAACAATCTTGAAAAGGAAGATTATCCAAGATTATTCAGGGGAGCTCCCAATATATCCACTAGTGCCCTTACAAAAGGAAGAAGGGAGATTTTGAACTCCACTGAGGTAATGTGATGATGAAAACAGAGTCTGGAGAGAGACTTTGAAGATGAAAGGGGCCACAAACCACAGAATACAGGTAACTGCTAGAAGCCAGGAGAAGAAAAGAAAATGGATTCTCCTTAGAACCTCCAGAAGAAACTGGTCCTACCAACGCTTTGACTTTAGCCCAAGGAAATGGATTCTGGACTTCTGACTTCTACAACTGCAACAGAATAAAGCCGAATTGTTTTGGGCCACTAAATTTGTGGTAATTTGTCACATTAGCAACAGGAAACTAACACAGCATCTCATTTAGATAAAAAAAAGTAAATTCCAAAAGGAATAGCTCTAAGGTGTGAACTGGTTCTGGAAGAGTAAGGCTAAAGAATGCTGCATTTCATTGTACATATTAAAGCACTGTGTGATTTTTAAAAACTATCTCTTTTTATTATTTTGACTAAAATAGAAATTACTATCCCTGCCAAAACTATATACTATTCAATGGTGCTATGGTTAGTCTGGCATGAGATTAAATAAATTTTGGTGACTCATTTTAAAAAATCAATATGGTAGGCAAGATGTCCACATCCTTAATATCCAGAAGCTGTGAGCACATTACATTACATGGAAAAAAGGAATACAGGATATACATGGAATTAAGATTGCTAATCACCTGATCTTAAATGAGAATACTGTCCTGGATTAACCTAGTATGCATGATATAATCATAAGATTCCTCAAATGAAGAAAGAAAGAGTGGTAGAAGAAAGGCGCAACTGGCTAGTGCAGGCTTCAAAGATGGTAGGGAACCATGAGCCCAGAAATATGGAAAGCTTCTAAAAACTAGAAAAGAGAGAGAAAATAAAATATTCACCCCTTGAACCTCCAGAAAAGAACACAGATTTGTCAATACATTGATTTTAGCCCATTGAGAATATTAGACTTTTGCCCTCCAGAATTTTAATGTAATAAATTTGAGATTTTTACATAATTTTCTTAATGTTTATTTTTGAGAGAGACAGAGACAGACAGAGCATGAGTGAAGGAGAGGGAGGAGCAGGGAGAGAGTGAGACACAGAATCCAATGCAGACTCCTGGCTCCCAGCTGTCAGCAGAGCCCGCATAGGATCATCTCTTGAGCCAAAGTCAAACACTTAACTGACTGAGCCTCCCAAGTGCCCCAAATTTGAGTTGTTTTAAGCCATAAATCTGCAATAACTTGTTTCAGCAGCATCCGAGACTAATGCAATTTGGAGTATGGTTAGTGTTTACTCTAACTGTAATTTTTTTTTAAAAACTATGCCATGTCAAGTTGGACACAAATATTCCAATCCTGTTTTTGGTATTGGGATGTCACCCCCTCAAAATATTATATATTGGTTTCCTGTGTCTGTTCTAACAAATTACCAAAAACTCTGTGGCTTAAAACAATAAAAATTTATTCTCTCACAGCTCTGGAGTCCAGAAGACCATGATCAAGTTTTCAGCAGGGCTGAACATGTGCCAAAGGCACTCAGAGAGAATCTATCGCTTGCCTCTTCTAGCTTCTAGTTACTGCTGATATATTTTGGTGTTCATTGGCTTGTGGTGACAACACTCCTATCTTTCCCTGTCTTCACATCATCTCATCCTCTGCATGTTTCGAAGGTCTGTGTCAAATCTCTCTTTCCTGCTAAGGACACTAATGATTGAATTTAGGGATCACCTGGGTAATTACCAAGATTACATTCTCCCTACTCTGCTCCCTCCTGAACTATCCAGCTTTCCTTGGAAGCTCATCCTCTCAAGATCTTAACTATTTATTTTAACCACACAGAAACAGTCATAGGTTCTAGGGATTAGGACATGGACGTACCATTTCAGGGCCACCATTCAATTTACTACAGTTTATATCCATCAATCCATTCAGTCAACAAATGTTTACTGAGGTCCCTTTATAACCAGCTCTGTGATGGGTAAATAATGAAAAAAACAGAAGGGACCTCTGTCCTGAAGGAGTTCAAAGTTCCGTAGTGGAGAAAGATGGAGCTAAGCAGAAACAGCTGTACAGAAGCACATCCAAGGAGCAGCTAACACAGATCAGACAAAGAAGTGTCTGGAAAAGGTCCCTCAAAAATAATTTAGTCCTCTTCCTCCCCTTCTAGAAACACTATCAAAACTCTGAATTCCAGGGCACCTGGGTGGCTCAGTCAGTTAAGTTTCTGACTTGGGCCTAGGTCATGATCTCACAGTTTGTGGGTTCAGGCCCCATGTGGGGCTCTGTGCTGACAGCTTGGAGCCTGGAGCCTGATTCAGATTCTGTGTGTCTCTCTCTCACACTGTCCCTTCCCTCCTGGGACTCTCTCTCTCTCAAAAATAAATAAAAACATTAAAAAAGAAAATAAAGAGCTCTGAGCTCCTAGCATCAACAAAAGCACTTGGAAAGTGCTGTAGTCTGAATATCACACTTAATCTGTTAACAATATGCTAACATTAATAAGGATCTAATTCAGTACATAAAAGTGGTATACCATTTGAGAAAAAAAATGGGTAGATATATGAAAGCAGTTCAACTGAACTCTTGGGACCTCATCAAGATAAAAAGCTTCTGCACTGCAAAGGAAATAATCAAGAAAACTAATAGGCAACCGACCGAATGGGAAAAGATAGTTGCAAATGACATAGCAGATAAAGGGGTAGTATCCAAAATCTACAAGGAACTCACTAAACTCCACACCCAAAAAACAAATAACCCAGTGAAGAAATGGGCAGAAGACATAAATAGACACTTCCCCAAAGAGGACATCCAGATGGCCTACAGGCACATGAAACGATGCTCAATATCACTCATCATCAGGGAAACACAAATCAAAACCACACTGAGATACCACCTCACACCAATCAGAGTGGCTAAAAAATGAACAAATCAAGAGACTGTAGATGCTGGTGAGGGTGTGGAGAGATGGGCACCCTCCTACACTGTTGGTGGGAATGTAAACTGGTGTAGCCACTCTGGAAAACAGTGTGGAGGTTCCTCAAAAAACTATCCATAGAACTCCCTTATGACCCAGCAATAGCACTGCTAGGGATTTACCCAAGGGATACAGAAGCGCTGATGCATAGGAACACATGTACCCCAATGTTCATAGC
>NC_043702.1:48465719-48486436 GCF_006229205.1 Suricata suricatta
TGTCCATCACCTGATGAGTGGATCAAGAAGATGTGGTATATATACACAATGACGTACTACATGGCAATGAGAAAGAATGAAATCTGGCCATTTGCAGGAAAGTGGATGGACCTTGAGGGTGTCATGCTGAGCGAAATAAGTTAGGTGGAGAAGGACAGATACCATATGTTTGCACTCATAGGTGTAACAGGAGAACAGGAGAAACCTAATGGAGGACCAGAGGGAAGGGAAGAGGGAAAGAGAGTTGGGGAGAGAGAGGGACGCAAAACTTGAGAGACTACTAAATACTGAAAACGAACTGAGGGTTGAAGGGGAAGGAGGAGGGGGGAAAAGAGGTGGTGGTGATGGAGGAGGGCATGTGTGGGGAAGAGCACTGGGTGTTGTATGGAAACCAATTTGACAATAAACTACTTAAAAAAAAAGAAAGCAGTTCAAAAAATTAAGAAAAAATTTAAAAGAGAAAAGTAGAGGAATATTTAAATAGCAGCAGAAGAAAACTGAGGGATAAGGATGGGGAAACAGGGCAAAGAAATTCAGGGCAATAATATGCCATGGTTGAAAACAGCTTCTGAAATTCTCTAATCTAGATTTCCCACTTTGTCATTTGACCAAGGTTTCCCTGAACCAGAAATAAAATTTTTAAAAAGATTTCAACATCAACTATAAAATTAAAGCAAACAAAAAACTCCTTATTGGACACAAAGACCTAAGCATAAACTAATATTCAAATCATTAAATCCCATGATAATCTCTTTACAAAAGTTGCCAATCTCAGAAAGTTAAAGTTTACAAATTATATAAATTTTTTAGTTAACATTATAAGAACTAAAAAAAATAGCTCTAAGTGAAAATGTCTTTGCTTTCCTTTCAATTTTATCAAGTCAACCTCCTTTCCGCCTTTGTTGCTTATTATTGGCCACACATAATAGATTCTCATGCCCATCATATCTTTTTAAAAATACTCTTTCACATATTCCCCATGAAGACTTTCTATACATAAATTCCTTAATCTCAAAGTAGAAGCAGCAGTGGCTCCCAGTGGCCAATTATGATACATATTGTTTTCCTACCACGGTTCTTGTGTTTTCATATATAATTTCTAAAACTACAAGAACATCATAGAAGTTAAACTACTTGAGAAAAATAACAAAAGGATGTTTAAATCACTTTAACCATGTGCTCTTCTACTTGACAACAATATTACAATGTATGCTTTTCAAGCAACTTAAGAGAACCTTTAATGCATAAAGTACATTACTTAACATTGTGTTTTTGTATTTTCAAAGTCCTTGGGATGACTTACTGATTCAAAGAGTCACTATTGTAGCAACTACTCAAGTAACAAAACATTGTCACCTACCTATTTGTATGATCACATCAAGACTGCTAAAACCTGACCAAACTCAGCCAGAACATTCCACCTCAAACATGTAACTGAGACTGAGGTAAGACACCTAAATTTTTCACTATGATCTAGGTGGCAGACAGAAATCTAAAGATATCCCTCCCGACCCCGCCAAGTTTCTGCCCCCTGGTTTGCTTCACTGGTAATTCAAACACTATCCAGGTACTGCTAAGACTTTGCAGACAGAATCAAGGGTATTAGTTAGCAGGACCCTAAAACAAGCAATTACCCTGGATTATTCCAGTAGGCCCAATGTCATCAAATGAGCCCTTAATAGCAGCCGATGGCAGGAAAGTCAAGTCAGAGACACAACAGAAGAGGGAGGTCAGAGAGGCTGAAAGAATAAAAGAGACCTTGACCTGCCGCTGCCGTCTTGGAAGACGGAAAGGGGGCCACAAGCCAAAGAATAAGGGCAAACTCTAGAAGCGGAGAAACCTCCAGGCAACAGCTGGGAAAGAAACAGGGACCTCAGTACTTCGATCACATGGAAGTAAATTCAGCCAACGAGCATGAGCTTCAAAGTGGATTCGTTCCCAGAACCTCAAGAAGAGAACACAGCCCTGCTTACACCTGAGCTGTAAAGCAAAGAATAAACTGTGCCCAGAGATCTGACCTATAGAAACAGTGAGATAATAAGTCTGTTTTAAAATCTTTAAAAATAAAAAACAGGGAAGTGGGTACCTAGTTGGCTCAGTTGGTGGACCATTAAACTCCTGATCTAGCATCTACAAGTTCAAGCTCCACAACAGTTGTAGAGATTACTTATAACAAACAAACAAACAAAAAACCAAAAAAACCCACACCTGTGTTGTTTTAAGCCACTAAATTTGTGATAATCTGTGAAGGCAGCAAATTTAACATAGACTATGCGGTACCTGAGTGGCTCAGTTGGTTAAGTGTGAGACTCTTGATTTCAGCTCAGGTCATGATCTCATGGTTAGTGAGATCAAGCCTCAGAATCAGCCTCTGAACTGTTGACTTGGGATTCTCTCTCTTCCTCCCTCCCTCTCTCTCTCTCAAAATAAATAAACTTAAAAAAATTAACACAGATTCTAGTATAAGGCAGGTGCTGGTGTGACAAATACCTAAAAATATAGAAGTGGCTTTGGAACCAGGCAGTGACTGGATACCGGAAGAAATCTGAGGAATGGTAACAGAAAAAGTCTAAATAGTCTTGATCCAACTGGTAGCAGAAATCTACCTACAGGTGACTATAAAACCACTGCCACCAGTAAAGATTCAGACTCTTGAAAAAATCTGGACTTGGAAGATTAAAAAAATCTACCTTATCTTTGGATATTGCTTCTGTTACCTATTCTGATCATCTCTACCTTTTATCTGGAGTGTTTAGTACATTTCATTTTGTATAATTGTTGATTTGGTTCCTTTTAAATCTGTCTTTTCTGTTCCATCTTTTTTGTTGTTGCTTCACTTTCTCTCCCTTTCCACTCTGCTTTGTCCCTCATCTGGATTAATGCAACAGGAGCCTCTTATTTGGTCTTGTGTCTACCCTGCCCCTTAACCCAAGTCTATAATCACCACAGCAGCAGTCTCATCCTATTTGTTTTCCACCTTTTCTAGGTAAAAACCAGCTGACACCATGACATACAAGACCCTGTACTATGGGTCTCTCATTATCTTTTTGAACTCATTTCCTACTATTCTACCCCTCACTCACTCCATTTCACACTGGCCTTCTTGAGCACCAGAGACATACCGCCACCTCAGTGCCTCTGTTCTTTTTTCTTTTCCTAGAACACTGTCCCTACCCCCCTTACTTAGTTTAGCTTTCTGGGTAAATGTTACTCTTCCTCTACCTTTCTGCAGAAAGCAGAATAATGGCCCCCAGAGATGTCTATGTCCTTATGCCTGGAATCTAGGAATAAGCCATATTACATGACAAAGGAGAACTAAGGTTATGGATGGAATTAAGGCTGCTAATCATCTGACCTTAAAATAAGGAAATGATACTAGATTATCCAGATGGATCCAATGTACTCACAAGGGTATTTAAAAGAGAGAAGGGGGAGATGTGATTACAGAAGAAAGATCAAAAAGATGCAAAGTTGCTAGCTTTGAAGATGGAGAAAGGAGATCACGAACAAAGAAATGTGGGTAGCTTGTAGAAGATGGAAAAGGCAAGAAAACAGACTGTCCCCTAGGGCCTCCATAAACTAAATACAACTCTACCAATGCCCTGATTTTAGCCCACTGAGATCCCTTTCAGATTTCTTATCTCTAGAAGTATTGTTAAAGCCACTTTTAAGTTTGTAATAATTTGAAATGGCAGCAACAGAAAACTAATAAACTACCCTGTTTAAACCTATAAGCCCTCACCCCCTAATACCCCCTCTTTACTGCTTAATTTTCCTCCATAAAATATATTACCTAACAAACTTTATAATTTAATTATTTTATTTATAAATGTAAATTCTGCAAATAAATGCAAACTCCATAAAGGCATGGGTTACCTATTTTTGTTCAGTTTCCAGGGTCCGGCACATGGTTATGTGTTCATGTATTTGCTGAGAGAACATTTGACAGATTATATGAATATGTAAAAAGAGTTGTGCTAATGATGATAAAAAATACCATTAATCTTAAAGAAAAACTACATATAATCAGTGGCTGTCTACAGTCAATGACATTTAGATTTATAGCTGCATTAAAAGCTTTCAAAACACCTTTATTGCTCAGTCTCTGTATTCCTTTTCTTCCCAACTGCAATACCTCTTTTTTAAGTTACAGTTTCAGTAAGTGAGGAGACGCTATTATGTATTTTCCTTAATCTCTTAATATTTTGAGAATATCACATGCTCCCTGCAAATTCAGAAAGAAAAATCCAATATACAAAGTACTTCCCTCCTGAATGAAGTTACTAACATTTGACGAAGTCTCCAAGTTTGAAGTATAAAAGAAAAAATTTTGGCAAATATCAACAAAATCCTATATTATCTTATTCAAAGAGGACAGAATAATCTTTGATGTTAAAAGGCCTTTACCTGTTCCAGGAGTAGGAGTAGTCGTCATAACTCCAACAAGAGGACTCTGCATTACTGAAATGTTTGGCTGCATGAAAACACAAGAAAGTGGTAAAGTAAAAATGCAAAGTTCTAATCAGAACATGAACACAATTAGTGTTGAAAGGTTTCATCCAATAGACAGCTGCATATCTACCAGGTACTAAGGATGCCTCTAATTAGTTCACAGTCTAAGAGTATTCCAACTTTTTTTAAGTTGAACAGTATTAATTTAAAATATGCTATACCCTTCATAGCATACTTTGTTTAAAATAAGCTACATTAGGTAAAAAGACATTATTTTTAGTAGAAAATAACTTTACTATTTGTTTTTTGTTCCTTAAGTACAATATTTGAAATATTCTTTAAAGAGGGGTGCCAGGGTAGCTCAGTCGGATAAGCGTCTGGCTTCGGCTCAGGTCATGATCTCACAGTTCATGGGTTTGAGCCCCGTGTCGGGCTCTCTGCTGACAGCCAGCTCAGAGCCTGGAGCCTGTCTTCAGACTCTGTCTCCCTCTCTCTCTGACCCTCCCCAACTCAACCTATCTCTCTCTGTCTCTCAAAAATAAATAAAAAACATAAAAAAAAAATTAAAGAATCACCATGTTCACACAGAAAAAGAGAGAGATGGCAGAATTCTATTTTTAAGCAGAGATTTACAAACCATGAAATAATATAGATTCAAATCTGTCTAATAGGGCCGCCTGGGTGGCTCAGTTGGTTAAGCCCCCAACTTCAGCTCAGGTCATGATCTCACGTTTCATGAGTCCAAGCCCTGGGTTGATTGTGGTCAGCTCTATGCTGATAGCTCACAGCCTGAAGCCTGCTTTGGATTCTGTCTGTGTCTGTCTGTCTGTCTGTCTCTCTCTCTCTCTCTCTCTCAAAAAATAAAAATTAAAAAAAAATTTTTTTAGCTAGTCTATATAATAAAAGACAGTATGCCTCTGTCTCTACTAGCAGAAAGTTAGGCAGCAAGAAAATTATCAATACTAGTTCCTTCAAATGTGAGAAAATTAAAGATTAAAGTTAAAAGTCCTTCTATAACAAAGGAGGTATCTAATCAAGAACAAGAATAGACAGGTGCGTCTGGGTGGCTCAGTCGGTTAAGTGTCTGACATCAGCTCAGGTCATGATCTCACAGTTTGTGGGTTCGAGCCCCATGTTGGGCTTTGTGCTGACAGCTCAGGGCCTACAGTCTGCTTCGGATTCTGTGTCTCCTTCTCTCTCGGTCCCTCCCCCACTTGTGCTCTGTCTCTGTCTCTCAAAAATAAATAAATGTGAAAAAGAAGAAAAAGAATAAAGAACAGATATTCTCTAGATATAAATATACAGAAATAGATTTTTGGGGGAACAGATTCTGATCAAACTACAGAAATCTAAAATCTAGCTATTATCTAGCATCCAGAACCAAACGTTGAAATAATATTGAGATATACTAAATGTACTGTTCAATTCTTAATAACATTTTCTTTCATGATTAGAGAGAGGCTAAGCAAAGTCTCAGGGGCAAAACTAAGGTGGGATTTTAACTAATAGTAATATTCTTACCAACTTTTAAATCAAAAACATTCTCTACAAATTATGACACAAGACTTAAACATTCTGAACGCAGTAATAACTGTAAACTATCTGTGTTATCACTGATTATCAGAGAAGTAATGAAAACTAACAAATTTATAATCCAGTCATTCTCAAAACAAACATGAAATTTACTTATCAACCTTTTAGAAAAATATCCCAGGCCAGAATATTCTTATTTGGTTAGAATGCCACTGTCCAAATATAACACAAGCAATATAAGTAATTTTAAATTCCATAGGTGACACATTAAAAAAGTAAAAACAAGTATAGTTTATTTAATCTAACAGATCCAAATTATCATTTTCAGTATGTAATCACCATAAAAAGTAAATCTAGAAGTTCACATTCTTTCTTTCTAAGTCTTCAAAATCCAGCGTCTATTTTACACTTCAGTATATCTCAATTTCGTATAGGAATAGCCACATTTCAAGTGTCAGGAGCCACATTTGGCCAATGGCTACTGTACTGGACAGCAGGGCAGTTCTAAAAATGTCAGAAAGAGATGGTAATATGTTTTACACAATAAATTAATTTTGCTTTGCTTGACAAGTAGGCCTACTATGCTAGGCATATCAAGCCTAGAGATCATCAAAATTTACTGGAAGATGCTTTCTACCACTCTTAAACTTTCCATCAACTATGCTGCATTTGATTTAGGGAAAAGCATAAAACATTTCCCATACCAAACAGCAGAAACGTCTTTAGATGAAGAACTTGGTCTAACTGGCACACTGTGCGCTTCTACAGCACAACACGGAGAGAGTACTTGTGACTCGATAAGCTACTCAACTTTCTACATAAAAGCCAAGTCCACACTACCCCTAAACTAACAACCAAGAGTTACCGGAGTAGCGTTAGGACAGCACAGCTGTTATGAATGTTGGCTCCAAATTCAAGACTGCTTGGGTTTAAAGATCGGCTCCACTAGACTAGTTGCCTTACTCTTGACAAATATTTCAGGTTTCTGTGCCCTAGTGTCCTCAATGATACAATGAAGCTCATAACAACTACTTCACAAATTTGCCATAAGGAACCACTGAAACCATACATGAGAAGTTTTAAGATCAGGATCTGTACACTGGAGGTACTTCCAAAGTATCAGATACTTTTTTATAGCTATCAGTCCCATCAAAACACTGGATCTCTACCTTGCATAATCTATGACTGAAAATAACTCCATCAGAACACCTACACCCACACCAACCAAAATTAAACATCCCCATCGGAACACCTGCACCTGGAACAAACTAAACCATCAGCTCATAAATATGGGAGGCTGCATTTGCAGTAAAATAAGTAAACAGTGAACACAGCTCTAAAAGGATATTTCTTATGTTAATAAAACCATTCCTAAAACAAAGATCTCAAATCATTACAAAGTATCCTACATCTGGATGAAACACTGTATCTTCATTCGCTCCTTCACAAAATTATGGATATTTAATTTTTTTAAACAACTGGAATGACTGAAACCATAATCATTCCTATGTGTGTATTGCTAGGTTTGGAGCAGGAACAGGTAAGTAAGACATACCTATAAAACACCACAGAATCACCAATATGAGAAAACAATCAGCTGTTCTTTTACATTTTTTAAGTACATTTCATGATAAACACATTCAAATAGATTCTATGATAAATGTCCTTAATACTTATTCTGTACAACAGTTACACTAAAGTAGACCTCAGAAAAACATTTCAAACTATTGATCCTCACTGTGTATCCACAGTATATAGAAATATGGAATTACTACGGATCATAAATGAGGGTATGTACATCACCTGTCTTCTTGAACTTAGAGGTGTTGATCCAAGTCCTGGGCTGGAAATATCATCATATATACTTCTAACTGGTGGGGCTCCACTTTTATCTTTATGAGCTGGTACAACTGGTTGCGGTGGTGACCCACCTACAATGCACAAAAAATACAGTCAGGTGAGAAAAATCTTCCATCTTTCTGATAAGATTTTTCATTTATACATTTTTTTAAATGTTTACTCTTATATTTTGAGAAAGAGAGAGTACACGAGCAGGGGAAGGGCAGAGAGAGAAAATCCCAAGCAGGCTCTGTGCTATCAGTGCAGGGCCTGATCGATCCCTGGAACCACAGATCAGGGCCTAAGCTGAAATCAAGAGTCGGACGCCTAACTGACTGAACCACCCAGGCGCCCCTTTTTCATTTGTATTTTTTTTAATTTTTTATATTTATTTATTATTGAAACACAGAGAAACAGAGTACGAGTCTGGGAGGGGCAGAGAAAGAGGGAGACCCAGAATCCGAAGTAGGCTCCAGGCTCTGAGCTATCAGCACAGAGCCTGACATGGGGCTCGATCCCACAAACTGTGAGATCATGACCTGAGCCAAGTCGGACGCTTAAGAGACTGAGCCACCCAGATACACCTTCATTTGTATTTTTTTATGCTTTTTTCTTTTTTAATTTTTGAGAAACAAAGAGAACCAGTGTGAGCAGGGGAAGGGCAGAGAGAGAGGGAGACACAGAATCTGAAGCTGCTCCAAGCTCTGAGCTGTCAGCACAGAGCCCAATGCAGGGCTCGAACGTGAGATCATGACCTGAGCCGAAGACGGATGCTTAACCAACTTAGCCACCCAGATGCCGCACTATTTTTAAAATATCAACTTAAACTCTTTGTTTCCTAGGGCTTCTCAAACTTTAATACACTTAAGAGTTCACCTTGGAATCTTGTTAAAATTCATTTTCTGATTCAGAACATGTGAGGTGGAGCCTGACACTAAATTTCTAACAAGCTCCCAGTTAAGCCAGAGCTGGTGATTCATAGACTGTATATGAATAAAAAGTTTCAGAATAAGAAAACAAATTTTAGTTTTCAGTAAGCACATGTAGCTTTTGCTTTCTCTACAAATCCTTAACATTTCAGTACAAAATGTGATCCTATTTCTCACTTGAAAGTAGGTAAGCAGCTCCAGTTTATATATACTCAAACATAAAGTGGAGTCTGTCAAAATTAAACAGATTCCATTCATGCTTCTCATGACAGAAATATATTTAAGTACATAATAAATAAAATGTAGGAAAATAATCAACTTTGGCGCACATAAAAAGGTCTTTAAAGGGACGCCTGGGTGGCTCAGTCAGCTAACTGTCCAACTCTTGGTTTCAGCTCAGGTCATGATGTCAAGGTTCATGAGTTCAAGCCCCGCATGGGCTCTGGGCTGATGGGGCATCCTTAGGATTCTCCCTCTCTCTCTCTCAAAAAGAAGTAATTAAAAACAAAAAGATGCCTTCATAAATCAGAAAATTATCAATGCCAAATAGTGAAATAGTCCTGACCCTCTGTTATGACTTAAAGTCTAAGCTTAGATAGTATAGCATAAGCTATTTAGAGCACAGACTATAAAACAAAACTGATCTGGGCTTTAACTTTCTGCTCTGTCAATTATTAACAAGTAGGCTTGGGACACCTGGGTGGCTCAGGCAGCTAAGCATCTGACTTTGGCTCAGGTCATGATCTCCTGGTTTGTGAGTTTGAGCCCCACTCTCTACCCCTTGCCTGCTACTCACACTCTCTCTCAAAAATATAAGCAAACATTAAAAAATAAATAAGTAAACATTAAAAAATTAAAATAAAAAACAAGTAGGCTTAACCAAACTCTTTATTGCATTTAACCTCAGTTTCCCCTTTCGAAATGCAGGCATACTACAACCTAACCTTTAAGATTGATGAAAAAAATGAAAGTAACATAACATGCTTAGGGTACTGCCTGGCTTATAAAGTGCTCAATATGCAGTAGCTATAATAAAAATGCATTTGAAATATAAATTTGACCCTTGACAAACTCAAGAATGAACTGCACAGGTAGGTCCACCTATATACAGATTGTTTTACAGTGCAGTACTGTATTTTCTCTTCCTTATGATTTTCTTAGTAACATTTTCTTTTCTCTAACTTACTTTACTGTAAGAATAGTTTATAATGTATGAAACATACAAAATATGTTAATCCACTATTCATTTTGTCAGAAACGCTTCCAGTCAATAGCAGGCTATTAGTTAAGTTTTGGGAAGTCAAAATTATACTAGAATTTCCAAGTGTCCAGAGGGTCAGTACCCCAAACCCCTGTGTTGTTCAAGGGTTAAATGTATAAAAAACAAAAACCTGTGCAAAATAACATTAAGCCAATTATTTTTAATATAATTTATATTGTCCCTAATCAATCTTAAAATATAATAATAATAATAATAATAAACCACTTTAAACCAAATAATACCTTAAGGACAAAGATCAAGAAGTTCCATTAAATATCTATTAAAAGGATAGTTCAGATTAGCTCTATCAGCTCAGATTTGGAATTCAACCATTTTTGTAGCTAATACTATTCATAGTGAAAACCTCCATGTTATCTTCTTTTTTTTAATGTTTATTTTTGAGCAAAAGAGAGACAGACTGCAAGTGAGGGAGGGGCAGAGAAGGAGACACAGAATTTGAAGTAGGCTCCAGGACCTGAGCTGACAGCACAGAGCCTAACACGGGTCAAACTCACAGACTGGAAGGCTGTGACCTGAGCCGAAGTTGGATGCTTAACCAACTGAGCCACTAGGGGCCCCCAAAGTTATCTTTTAAAATACTTTTAAAATATCTTTTAAAAATACTCTTTCTTTGCTAAAGAAATCTTATAAGATATGCGTTGTATTTAGGTAATAATATTTTGGGCTAATAACTGCACATTCTGTGTAAAAAACTTCCCCATGGTTTGTAGAATAAATCTTTTCACTAAACATCATAAGAATCTTAATTCCCTATCACTAGAAGTAGAATTTATATCTACAAATTTCAAATTATATTTCTTATTGTCATAAACGGCAAGATCTCATTCTTTTTTTTTGGCTGAGTAACATTCCATCATTTCATTTTCTTTATATACATAAATCACATCTTTATCCATTCATCTATCAAGGTCCTAGAGGGTGCTGTGCTAAGTGAAGTAAGTCAGACAAAAACACACAAATACCATGATTTCACATGGAATCTTAAAAAAAAAACATAAAAACAAACAAAACAAACCAGACTCTTGAATACAGAGAACTGGTGGTTGCCACAGGAAGGTGAGTGTGGGAAGACGGGCAAAATAGATTAAAAGCGAAAAGAGGCACAACCTTCCAGTTATTTATTTATTTCATAAATAAGCCACAGAGATGAAAAGTACAGCACAGGAATACAGTCAATAATATTGTAATAACATTGTATGGGGACAGATGGTGACTATACTTGTCATGGTGAGCGCTGAGAAATATACAGAAGTGTCAATATGTTGTACACTGAAACTAACAGAGTATGTTGATTATACTTCAATTAGCTTTTTTGACTAAATATTTGCTATTATCATATTTAAGATGAATTATTTAAACGCATCTTGCATTTAAGTTAAATGACCATATTTCTTCCCCATCCCCCCATCTGATATGGATAATTTACAAAAAACAGTGTCTTGACATTGTATCATATTTAGCGCTTTTCTTTCTTAATAGTACTTAAAATAATGGTGAGTTTTACAATCAAGGGCATCCCAGAACGGATGATATGCAGTATGCATAGTTTTAATGAGTGGTTCTTAGAATTACTATAGCTTATACTAGTTATATCTTTATTCCAAAAGTCTAAAAACTCAAAAATGAAAGCATTCCTTAGTATTTTTTAATTAATAAGTGTGTTGATATGGGTGATTGTTGGATCATTACTCTTTTTAAAAAACCCTAATACTTGTATTAATAGTACTAGGAAACAATTTTAAGCATTTACCCACCTGCAAGTAAAGGTGATCTCATTTCCATTACTCCTACTGAAGGGCCACTGATTGATCGAGGTTGTGGAGTCACTGGAGCTGGCAAATCCCCCATTAAAAATCCAGGTAAGAACTGGGCATTAACCCCTGGTTTCGGAGATGTGGGTGAACCGAGCATCATTGGTTCAGATCCTAAATGAATCAAAAAATAAAGTAAAACAAAGAACTTTAATGTTACAATATCTAACAAAAAGATGCAAGTAGCTAGCATAATTTTGAGATTTTAATTAAAACTTACACATTACAGAAGCAAAGCTGAGTCTGTTATTTTAAAAACCAATACAAATTTTTTAATAAGAATGTAGAAGTATCTTTATTAACAATATTAATCTGACAATTGTCCTTGTTTATATTTTTTTAAGTGTATTTATTTTGAGAGAGAAAGAGAGAAGAGCAGAGGGATAGAGAGGAGAGAGAATCCCAGGCAGGCTCCGAACAAAGCCCTACGTGGGCTCAAACTCCAAACTGTGAGATCATGACCCGAGCTGCTCAGCCAACTTAACCACCCAGGCTCCCCTGTTCTTGTTTATATTATTTCACAGGTTTAAGAATCAACTTTGATTGGGGTGCCTGGGTGGCTCAGCTGGTTAAGCAGCCCACTTGATTCTGGCTCAAGTCCATAGGTTTGAGCCCCTCATCAGGCTCTGCTCTGACAGCAGGGAGCCAGCTTGGAATTCTCTTCCTCTCTCCCACTCATATTTTCATGCTCTCCCACTCTCTCTCAAAAATAAACATTTTTTAAAAAGAGAATCAACATTTAGTTTAAAATGGATAATTTTGTTATTATCTTTTAAAAATTCATAATGCATACAGAGTAACCTCTTTTCATATCTGGGTCAGCTTCTATGACCCAACAACCAAAAACAAGGAAAGGGTGGGTGTGCGAGTTACACAGTCTTAGCATATCAAACACAATGGGTTTAGTTTGCTATGTATCCCATTTTTTTCTTTTCCATTAGCAAAAACTGTAAATCATTTTTGTGATAAAAGTGTAATCATGCACACAAAATTAGAGCGCATATGATATAACAGTGATGATTAAAAACTAAGAAACATATTGAAAACTTTGGAAACCTTATTTTTTGGAACATTTTTAAAAATCATTTTAACATTAGGAATAATCAATAAAAGTCTCCCTAACATAAAATCAATTTAAAGAGGGTGGATACCTCATAATTATCAATTCAAAATTAATTTTCACAATTTACAGGGTAGGCATTATTATTCCCATTACGAAGATAAGGAAGCTATAACCTACTCTAATTTCAGAGCAAACTAGTACAGTAGGAGAAAAATAAGCCCTGGAGTCAGAGACCTGGGTTCATGTTTCTTGGCAAAATGGACATCAACACAGTACCCACTCACAGAGCTTTGATTAGAAATTACAGCACATAAAGCACTTGACTCAGTACCTAATATCAATAAGTGCTTAACAAACATTATTAGTCTAAGGGTAACTTAGGATAGCAAAAACTGAGTGACAAAAGTGTAAATGTAGAATTTGCAATTTTTGCTTATGAAAATTTAAGTTTTCAACTATGTAACAAAACTGAATGTGATTCATTGCAAACAGGAAGGCCACACTTTTGATGTATTATTTACATGGTTAATTATCCCTTAACTTCTAAGTAGTCTCAAAAATTTGTTTCTTGCTTTCCAAATGCTGTCAATTATTTATCCTTCCTCATTATAGTAGACTTAGGTATTAACAATGCCAATGCAGTGTTTAAAAAGGAAAAAGGCCAAATAATTCAGGAAAAATATAAAGCAAATACTGAAATAAGGTATGAAGAGCTATAACTGTATTGTAATTGTTTTAAAGTGCTGTTACTATGTTGCTATTACATATTTCAAAAAAAATACACACCCAAAGTCTAAACAAAATCATATTCTGAACAAATATTCAGAAACGTATAGTAGTATTTTTTTTATTTTATTTTTTTATGTTTTTTATTTATTTTTTTGAGAGACAGACAGAGACAGCGCGATCAGGGGAGGGTCAGAGAGAGAGAGGGAGACACAGAATCAGAAGCAGGCTCCAGGCTCTGAGCTGTCAGCACAGAGCCTGACGCGGGGCTCGAACCCACGAACGTGAGATCATGACCTGAGCCGAAGCCGGATGCTTAACTGACTGAGCCACCCAGGCGCCCCAGAAACGTATAGTAGTATATACAAAGTGTTAGGTACCACTATTTCATCCTCCCATCCCAACCCCCCAAAAAGAAACATATATGGCAATTATAAGAAGAATTAAGAAAAGTTCTGATATATCTGGATATATATTGTGATACACTAGAAAGTACCAGAGTGAGGAGGGCACAGAGAGGTCTTAATCCCGCTGTCACTAATCACCCCTCAGGCTAATTTTCCCTTAGAGAGCTATAACAATGATCGTGCAAGTCTTAAATTCAATTTGTCTGTATACCTAAAATTGGTAATTACTAGGTCTTACTCAGCTAGCACTGTTTGCTGAAGTAATCCTTGATTTCATTTAATTTTTTTAATGCTTATTTATTTTTGAGAGAGAGGGAGACAGAGACCAAGCACGATGAGGGGAGGAGCAGAGAGAGATGGAGACACAGAATCCAAAGCAGGCTCCAGGGTCTGAGCTGTCAGCACAGAGTCTGATGCTGGGCTTGAACTCATGAACCACGGGATCATGACCTGAGCTGAAGTCGGAGGCTTAACTGACTGAGCCACCCAAGCGCCCCTTAATCCTTGATCTTAATATAGCATTAGGTACTGGGAAAATTATTTATTCTTCATCTGCAATATATGGACTTGAACAACTGATATCAGCAAATGTCCGATGTCTGGGGAGGCAATAAACAGGAATGGGTTTATTCACATTCACAACCCCAAGAAATATGCACTATAAGATGTTTCTGTTGAGTAGAAAACTTTGGGACTGGAAATGGTTTCTTGATCTCTAAACTAATATAAAACATAAAAATACCTAGACCAACATCTGTACTTAAGTTTAAAGGTAGCAGAATATCTGCACTGACATTATGCATTTAGCTTTTTACGACTAATTCTAAAACAGTCCAAGTTACTTCATTCTCAAAAGAAACATTTGCACAAAGCATAGCAAGCACTATTACACCCTTAAAATCTAAAACAAAAAAACCAAAATAAACTCATTCTTCAAACACATATCGTGCTTGCTCTTTTCCAAACTCTGAAAGTTGTAACTTAATTTTCAAATGCATCTCTATGATAGCAATTTTCTGCTCTAAAAATTTTGACGGTTCTCACAACTGCCGAAACTCAGCAAACAAAAGGATATCAACATCCTGTTACCTGGACAGATTTTTTTTTTTTTAAGACAACACTTTCCGCAAGGCTCTCCGTTAAACAATGGTAATGAATTTTTTAAATTCATTACGTGACTAATAAGAGAAAAGACCTACTACAAAGTCACTTCCCCAGGATAAAGGCGGGAAAATCGTACCAACAACTCCCGGCTTCCTATTAACGCCAGTAGCTCCATGACTACCATCAACGGGTTAAACGTCGCACAACTGGAGTTTCTATTAATAAGATTCCTTTTCTAAGCCCAGGAGCAGGAAGGAATCCAACAGAAACGAAAAGCCCAGGTGACCAAAGAACGGTAAACTGTAACCACACTCCAGGGCACCGCCCACCCACGTGTACGCGGGTCAATTCCTTTACCCCGACACCTCCCCGGATCCAGGATCCAGGAACCCAGCACTCGTCCCGAGCGCTCGTAGAGTCTCAGGTACGGGCAGGACGAGTACGGCCTGCGTGTTGGGGACAAAACGGCTTAGTCACCACGGGACAGCCATTCCCACACCCTATCCAGGCCCGCAGCTTCCCGGAGCCGCCTTGCTGGCGGCACGGTGATGACGCCCTGAGCAGGCGGAAAACTAGAAACTTGTGGGTGAACCAGGTACTCGTACCCGTGACTGAAACTAGCAAACAACGTGACGACTGGCTTTCAGTCTTGCTTGTTCTTTTTACATACGGCGTGGATCGCAGCGCCAGCGAGAAAAAGCAGCTTTCACTCACCCAACGTGGGCGCCTGGGGTTCCACGGCAAAGGCTGCCATCGCAGTAGCAACCACACTTGGCCCAGGACCTTCCAGATTTTCAAAAATGGCGGAAACTCTCCCAACGGGTAAGGGCGCGCTGCCTTATGAGGTTGCGTAACTTCCGGTCTTGCGCTCTACTTATAAAGTGGGCGCCGCAGCAGTCATTTTGGAATCGGGCAGCTGTGTTTGCGCAGGCTCTGCGTTTCTGAAAAGACTTTCGCGGCAAAGAGGATGAACTGTGGTGAAAACGATGGTTCTGGCAATGTTTTTGTTAACGATGTGCGCCTCCTGAATTGTTGGTGCTAAAGTTTTATGGACGCACGAGTTGTTTTACTCACGGTTTTATAATGTGAGTTTAACCCAGCTCCCTGTCATTTGTCAGCTCTTCCAAGTAACACCTGGAAAAACTACGTCAATGAAGCAATGGTGCCGCTTTCCAGTATTGATTTCAGGCTTGGTATTTGAGTTGCGTTCTCAAAGAATATATCCTACCATCTCTATGCCTTTTTTTTTTATGTTGTTATAGAAGCACAATTTTACATCAAGCGCGACGCATATATTGTTTTATGTACATACAAACGATATTTAGTGGAGGCTAATAATGAACACCGGTGAACCCACCACACTGGAGAATCCTGTGTGCTCCTCAAGGTCCCATCTCTTCCATCCTCCCCGACTTTGCTGCTTTTCTTTAGAGAGTCTTCGAATATAGGTTACGCATGCTCTCATTCTATATATGTTGTTTTGCTCACTGACTTTATAAAAATGATATGCAGCATGTATATATTCTGAGATGCTCTCTGGTCCATAACAAACTCATTATCCTCTAAATCCCCATCCAACCCCTCTCCCTCTTTCCTCTGGGATTTCCTGAAATCCCAAATCCAGCAAGAATGTTGTCATTTGAGTGAGGAAATAACAATTCCAGCATTATTTAATTTCTGGCAAGTTCCCAGAAATCAAACTTAAAACCAATTGACTTTTTTTTTTATAGGTGTGTGGGTTGAATTGCTGCCCTCAAAAAGGTATGTTCAAGGTCTAACCTCCAATACATATTTTTGTAACCTTATTTGGAAATAAAGTCTTTGTATATGTAACCAAGTTCAGATGAGGTCATACTACATTACAACAAATTTGACAGCTTAAACCAACACAGATTTATCTTGTATAGTCCTGAAGGCAGAAACTTGAAATGAGTCTTACAGGGCCAAAATCAAGATGTCAGCAAGACTGGTTTCTTCTGGAAGCTTCAGGGAAAAATCCATTTCCTTGGACTGGTGGCTCCTTCTTTCTTCAAAGCTAGTCATGCAGCATCTTTTCTCTCTCTGTTAAAGGTTTCTCTCTGCTTCTGTCATCACATGAACTTCTGTAGTAAACTTCCCCTGTCCCTTACTCTTATAAGGACATTTGTGATTATATTTAGGGCCAACCGAGATAATCCAGGATAATCTCATTTCAATAGCCAAATGTACTGAGTAAGTCATATCTGCAAAGCAGCTTTTGCTATGTAAGGTAACATTCATAGATTCTAGAGATTAGAGTGAAGATATCTTCAGGGCCTATCATTCAGCCCAACACGCTCACAACCCCTTATTAGAATGAAGATTTCAAGAAGGATTTATAAATGAAGAAATGGCTGAATAATATAAATATAATATATATTATATATTATCATTATATTTATAAGTATGTTATAATCTAGCCAAACAAAAGAACATTATGCACCTGTTAAAAAGCATGAGTTAGGGGCACCTGGGTGACTCAGTCGGTTAAGCGTCCGACTTCGGCTCAGGTCATGATCTCACAGTTTGTGGGTTGGAGCCCCGCATCAGGCTCTGTGCTGACAGCTAGCTCAGAGCCTGGAGCCTGTCTTCAGATCCTGTGATTTCTTCTCTTTCTGACCCTCCCCTGCTCACGCTGTCTCTCTCACTCTCTCTCTCTCTCTCTCTCTCTCTCTCTCAAAAATAAATAAAAACATTAAAAAAAATTTTTTTAAAGCATGAGTTATATTTGATGTGTGTGTCGACCTACAAAAATCTTCATGATTGATATACTGAAAGAAGCAATTTGAAAAAATATCTATGGCATCATTTTATTTTTTAAAAATGTATTTGGTTTTTTAATATTTATTTGAGAAAGAGTGCACACGTACCACCTAGGTGCCACTAAAAAGTATATCTGAATACATATCAAGGGGTGGGGAGGAACACTTATTTAAATAAAAGATGAAGTGGGGCACCTGGGTGGCTCTGTCAGCTGAGCATCCAACTCTTGGTTCCAGCTCAGGTCATGATCTCATGGTATATGGGATCGAGCCCTGAGTTGGGCTCTGTGCCGACAGTGTGGGGCCTACTTGGGATTCTATATCTCCACTCTCTCTGCCCCTCCCCTGCTCACTCTCTCTCTCAAAATAAACAATAAACTTTTTTTAAAAAGGGAAAAGCTAGAAAGGAAGGAAGGAAGGAATTTGGAAAACATTCGTGCCAAACTATTAAAAGGGAAGGTGGAAGAGGAAAGATATTTGTAGTTTGGAATGCTTCAGCCTTATTCTATATAACTTTTTAGCAGCTGATTATAGGCGTTACTTACTATTGTTATTCTTCAAATTAAAAATGGTTTTTTTAAGAAAGAAAATCATTTTCCTTTCTTCACTTGCATTTCAATCTTCTACTCTTTCAACTGGCCCTTTCCTTATTGAGTTATAAAAATGCCCAGTTTGCCCTATCAAAAAACCTGCTCTATACCTTGCTACTCCTTCTGAATCCCATGCACTAATTTCATCCACATTCTTCTCTTTTTTTTTTAAATATCTCAAAATAAGGGTCTACAGCCTTCAGCAGACAATCTCTTTCCCTAACTTCATCATCTTGTTTTTTAATTCATTACAACTGGCTCCTGGGTAAATCCTCTTCTGAAATCACTGACTGCAACTCCTTTATTTCTAATTGCCAAGTCAAGGTCTATCTCTTTGACATCTGCAGTATTCAACAGCTTTGACAATCTCTTCCTCAATACAAGTGTTTTTCTTGTTTGGGTGATGTTACACTTCCTATTTCTCCTTATAACTTTCTACTCTCTCCCTAACTTTTCCGCACCTAGTCCCATTTCATTCTAACCTGGACATACTATTGTTATTTAAAATGTGGTCCTTTCTCTCTTCTCATCTTTGCAAACAATTAATGTCCCACCACTTTCTAAAGCCAAATGCTACTTTTTCAGATGCTTGTTGAACAACATAGCAGCACATTAAATCTCAAAAACTCATCCCTAAAACCACGCCCATTCCATTTGTCCCTTTTTCTTTTAGAGTCTTAGAAACCCAACAATAACTATTGCACATTAAAGCAGAATGTAAGGTCAAACGGACTTGAATTCAGAGCCCAACTTTCCCACTTAAATCTTACATTACTTGGATTTGTATTCAGTATCTCCAGATTTTCTTTTCCTTTTTAAAAAATTTAACATTTATTTATTTTTGAGAGACAGAGACAGATCATGAGTAGGGGAGGGGCAGAGAGAGAGACACACAGAATTGGAAGCAGGTTCCAGGATCTGAGCTGTCATCACAGAGCCTGATGCAGGGCTTGATCCCATGAACTGTGACATCCGACTGAGCAACCCAGGTGCCCCTCCAGATTTATTTTTTGTAAAATTAAAAATATACCTTTCAAAGGGTGGTTATGCTTAATATAGGTGGCTGGTCCACTTTGCTTTTTCTAGCTTCCATCTTCCCTCCTATCACTTAGATGCCAAGTGTTATTTTTTTGGCCTCCTCAATTCTTAAACAATGGTAGTCACCACTTAACATTTCCTTGCCTTCAGTCTCTCCCACCAAATAACATACCAATAGCCAATGCTCTCTTCTTTGTACATATTACCCAGATGTTCAAAAGCTCTCTCTGATTTCCTGTTCCCTACAGCAACCTCCTTATCCTCAACTCCATAGTGTCCACGTGTGCAGCACATACCAAACAATAACATCCCTTATTATATGATGTACATTCTCACATGGGCAGAAAGGGAAAGGGGAAAACCAGAATCACAGAGTGGAAGCTACTATAGACTATTTGTTTCGCCCCAAATTCATATGTTGAAATTTTAACCCCCAATATGATGATTTTTGAAAGTGAGCCTTTGGAAAGTGATCAGGTCATAGGGTGAAACGCTCATGGATGAGATTCCTAGTCTTAGACCTCACAAAGCTCTCCACCCCATCCTATCTCCGCATTGTAAGGATACAGTGACAAGACTGTCATCTGTGAACCATGACACAGCTTCTCACCAGAGTGAGAATGTCTTGATATCAGACTTCCAGCCTCCAGAACTGTGAGAAAGAAATGTCTGTTGTCTATAAGTCTTCCCGTCCATGGTATTCTGTTATAACAGACCAAACAGACTGAGACAGGAGAGTAGGAGCATCTCTTTTAGAGATTGCCATAGGCACCCTAAAGGAAATACACAGTGTCGCCCTAACATCACCTTAAAGTGTTGAGAACTCTGGCTTCAAAAGGCAGGACCTTTTACCCTCTTACCCTAACCTTCTTCTCTAATTAATTCTCCAGTTACTTCCCTTGGCAAACCTTCAACCTCTTGTGAAAGACCTTCATACTCTATTCCTTGATCACAGCAATCCCTCTGCCTACCATCTCTTTGCTTTCTACCCCAACTGACTAAGCCATGTCCTTCCTACAGGCAGCAGCGCAAGCCTCTCTTCCACCATGAAGCCTGCCCCAACCGTGCCAGCCCTCAGCCATCATTCAGGTTCAGAATGTCTGATGCATTGTTTCTGTAACTCGTGTGCTTTAAGATACTTATTTGTTAAGGTTTTTTTTTTT
>NC_043702.1:48486536-48488666 GCF_006229205.1 Suricata suricatta
GGGCCAATGCTGGGGGCAAGATGCGCCGTGGAAATGAGGTGCGTCCTCCCACTCCCAAAACCCAGGTTGAAGTGAGCACCCCTATCACCGCGTGGCAGCGGTCACCGACTCCTTGCCAAGATGGCATAGGGCTGGAAGCTGTTCCTTCCCTTGCGCCACCTGGGTTCGGGATTTAGGCTACCCAGCAGTTATCTATGGAGTGAGCTTCTCTCTCCAAGTGCGGCTAAGCGTTCCTTACCTCTTCCCCAGAGACAGTACTATGAGCGTGTTCAGTCTCTCTGTCTCTTCCCTTTGTCTCTCGGGCTCCGCGCGCTTGCCCTGGGTTGGGCTGGGGCTCCCACCTCCCCTGTCAGTCTCGGGCTGGCCCGTTTTCCAATCTCCCCAGTTCGCACTCACTCACTCAGGTATCCTTCAGGTTCTCTTCCTTCTGGAGTCCGTATTTTCTCCTTCCGCTCTTACAGATGAGAGCAATGTCCTTCTCAGTTCAATCGATGGGACAGACGAGGTTTACAGAGCTCCCTTCCTCTCCGCCATCTTGGCTCCTTCCTCCTGTCCTTTTACTGAGATGGATATCTTTTTTCTTTACTTTAATTTTTAAAAATTCCTTGTTTTTATTTTTAAAATAGACAGAGAATGGGTTTTTAGGAGAATGAATTTATACTTATATACAAATGTTGTATATTAATAAATATTTATAAACAGTTACTGAGTATTGACTATATATGATATATGCACCAGCAGTTTGGCTGTGAATGTATCAAATATATTGAACATAAATAAATTTTGAAATTTCACATATTTCTGACTTTAAAAAAACCTGTTTTGGCTTTAGAAAAAAATTTAAATATATATAAAGGCCAGAGCTAACTTCCAAGTGGACTCTCTGTAGCTCCAGGCACTCCAACCATGTGTTTCAGGTGAGATAGTCAGTAGACAGTTTAGGGCCTAGGAACCCTGAGTTAGCAGGTTTGTATTCTTCCCTTTATTCCAACCAGAGCTGCTCTGTTGTATATAGGAAGTATCTGCACAATATGTTGTTCAAAGAAGGGGCTTCTCATCTAAGTTTGAATATCCATTGTCTACAAAAATAGCACTTTGATGAAATCTTATGTCCTCAGAGGGCAGACTTCAGGGAACCGAGACTCCAGAAGAGAAACAGGGAATAGGTGGTCCACTTAATTTTTTATTTTTTTTTAATTTTTAAAAGTAATGTTTTATTTATTTATTTATATTTTAGTGTTTATTTACTTTTAAGAGAGAGAGAAAGAGATACAGTGTGAGCAGGGAAAGGGGCAGAGAGAGAGGGTGATCCAGAATCTGAAGCAGGCTCCATGCTCTGAGCTGTTAGCACAGAGTCTAACATGGGGCTTGAACTCACAAACCATGAGATCATGACCTGAGCCAAAGCTGGACACTTAACCAGCTGAGCCACCCAGAGATCCCATAGTATTCCACTTTTCGTGAAATCTTAATATGTTCAGAAAGGAAAGTAGGAAAACAAATATTGCAATTAAGATAATAATACTCATGTACAAAATATGGTGAACACGGAATATTGTTAAAGATTGCAGTTTTACAGGAAATATAAAAAAGTAAAATCATGCCATACATGTTTTCTATTCAATGTAATGCAAGTTATGATAATTTCATTTTACCAAAAAAGGATAATTAGAATAAACTTCATTTTATAAATATAAGTACTTATAATAGATTACATGTTCAAAATTATAATTAAAAAATTCTGAAAACATAAAATTGTATCAAAATTTCAGGTAATTAATCTTTATTCAATGTTTATTTATTTAGAGCTCATTCATTCATTTACTTTTTCATTATATTACTCATTTACCTTCCCTATATATTTACTGAAAATTGATGGAAATACAGAAAATAAAGTTATGGTCCCTATCCTCAAGAAAATCCATCTACTAGGGATGAAAACAAAACTTAAAGAGGTGCCTGGGTGGCTCAGTTGGTTAAGTGTCCAGTTCTTGATTTTGGCTCAGGTCACGATTTCACGGTTCATGCAATGGAGCCCCATGTCACTTGCTTGGGATTCTGTCTCTTCTCTCTCTGCTCTTCCCCCTCCCAGTATGCATAGGCCCTCTTAAAGTAAATTAAAAAAAAAAA
>NC_043702.1:48488766-48519757 GCF_006229205.1 Suricata suricatta
TTTATTTATTTTTGAGAGACACAGTGTGAGCAGGGGAGGGTCAGAGAGAGAGAATCCAAAGACAGGCTTCAGGCTCTGAGCTAGCTATCAGCACAGAGCCCGATGTGGGGCTCAAACCCACGAACTGTGAGATCATGACCTGAGCCGAAGTCAGGTGCCCAACCACCTAGCGACCCAGGCACCCCATGTTCTCATCTCAGCCTTTGGCAGTTGGTGTAGCATGGATTGCAAGTCACTTAGATTGTGACGTCACATAAAGCACACAGAGGAACCATGCATGACAAGTGATCTGGAGAGTTTTATGATGTTTAAGACATAGGGAACATGTTCAGAAAAATACAAATCCATTAAAAATACAATCCATTTGCATTATCTGATTTCTATAAATATAGTTACCAAAACCATTTCTTTTTTTTTAATGTTTTATTTATTTTTGGTACAGAGAGAGCATGAGAGAGGGAGTGGCAGAGAGAGAAGGAGACAAGGAACGGGAAGCAGGCTCCAGGCTCTGAGCTAGCTGTCAGCACAGAGCCCAGCACAGGGCTCAAAACCACGAACCGTGAGATCATGACCTGAGCCGAAGTCAGAGCCTCAACCGACTGAGCCACCCAGGCACCCAGCCATGTCTTTATAAATTAAAAATAAACTATTACATTTGGAAATGGATGAGTTTTTATAAAAAACTGGCAGAAAGGGGGCAGCCAAATATCAAAGGAAACATCAGTTTAGCTGATTCACCTGTTGTCTTTAAATCAATTAAATAGTTCCTTTCTCTGTTGGAAGTGAAAAAGTAAATCAAAATTTACAAAACGTTGAGAGGGAGAGATAAATAGATGCAATAGAACTTTTGGAGCAGTGAGACTCCCGTGTATATAACACATATACCTAATATAATATGCTATATAATAGTGGATACATGTCATTACAAATATATTCAAGCCCAGAGAACCCTAATATAAACAGTGGATTTTGATGATTATGATGTGTCAGTGTAGTGTCGCCCATCATCACAACAAATGTACCATTCTGCTGGGAGATGTTGATAATGGGGGAGGCTATATGTGTGGGGGGGCCGAGGGCAGATGTGAAACTTGCTGTAAAATTAAAACTGCTCTAAAAAGTAAGGTGTATTTTTTAAAAATTTATTTAACTTTCTGTTGTAATCTTATTTCCTGCTTTTATATTTGAACTGTTGTAATGCCCAAGATTTCAATAACACCCCAAAACCAGAAACCGCCAGGGAGACCAAGTCACGCATGTAAAAGCAAAGGGCATTTATTATTACAGCTTAGGCTTGCCGGGCCTAAGTTCGGGCTCACAGACTTTACCAGCGCAGTGGATCCGTACTGAGAGCCCCGAACAAGGGCTGAGTAGGGTTTTTAATGGGGCTTGTGAAGGGGGAGTTACAAGAAATCATGACATCCAATCATTATTGTATAATAGCATTGGCAGTAACTCTAACGATACACATTGTCCAGGGTGTTTGTTACTTTGGCGGGACCCAATTACAACATTCAGAGTACCTTTAAAATCAAACAATTACAGGGCGAGCCTAGGCTCTTGTTTGGCGACTATCGGGTTAACTTTAACATTAGGTAACAGGGTCCTATCTAAAATTTCCATCTGTAGACCTCACCCTTAGGAATGTGGAGAGTGGTAGCTGGCCTTCCCTGACTGGGTGTTGTGAAGGTGGTCTCCCCTGCTCTAGGCAATGTGTAACTGCCTGTTAGTTTCGGGCAACTGAAACCTAGGCCTTCTAGATCAGAGGGGGAACTTAAAGCCTATCATGGCGTCTGTTTGGTTTAGCCTTACACTGTCATATAGGTTTAATCAGATATTGGAAAGCCCCGTGAAAGTTTATAGCTGCCAAAATAGACAACTTTGGAAAAGAATAGGATTGATTTTATAAAGAGTTTTGTCTGGGATTTCCCTTGAGATCATCTGTTTGGAGGGGTAAGGGCAGGAGCCGGGAGGGAGAAGAATGGCTAAGGAAGTCCTTTAAACAAGAAAAGCCATGGAGTGATAATTATAATTAATAATAATTAATTATAATATGTTATAATTAATTATAATTAATTTTGTGTTATGTTTGACATTTTCCCTAATTAAATTCTTTTTTTATTCAATAAGCCTAAATTCTAGGGTGTTCAAAGGTCATATATTTTTACCCCATTTATGTAAAAAACGGAGACTGAAACAATGGAAAAATAAATCTTTCCTTACTTAATAATGTCTTCATTTAGAGAAACAGCAGCATTTTGTTTAGGATAGGAGCAAATTTTGATTTTAAATACTCCATTGTTATGTGACATTAAAATCTCTAAAGGTTAGCTTTTTAATATGAATGGATTAAATAATAGTAACTAATTCATATGTAATACATTGACTTATTTACCTAGTGAATAGATATATAAAATATATACTCAATAACTGAAAATTACACTAATGTTCTTATCTGTCATTCAGTATATTAAGTAGCTTTTAATAAATTAATTTTGCTTCTTTCCCCATTAATCCACCAAAGAGCTCTTGCCAGGGTTACCAAAGATCTCTATGAAGCTAAATTCAAGACATTTTCAGTCCTCGTCTTAAAAAAATTTCCATAGCCTCAGTTCACATTTCATACGCTTTGAAATTCTCCTTAGTTTCACTCACATTATAGTCTCTTGGTTCTCCTCTTACCTCTGTGATCATATGGCTAAATTTCTTTTCTTGGCTCATCCTTCCCTAGCCAGCCTTTAAATGTTGTTGTTCCCCAAGGCTCAATCTTACGGTCTGGCCTTACTCAAAATTCTTTCCTCTGTGATGTCATCTGTGTCCATTACCTTCAGTGACTCTCAATTCATACCACCAACCCAGATCTTTCTCTGAGGTCCAAATTTATATATTCAATTGCCTCTACAACATCTGCACTTAGATATTTCAAACAAACCCCAAAATCAACTAGAAAAACACAAACTTAAAGTCTTTTCTGTAAAACATGAATATTTGTCTCAGAGAAAGACACCACCGGCTATCTCACTGGTAAAGCCTGAAACCTTGGAATGGTCTTGAAAACCTCTTTCCAACACCAGTCCAGTACCAGGTCTTGTGAATTCTGCTTTTAAATACCTTGTAAATATATCCACTTCTTAGTGTCTTATTGCTATAGCCAAATCCCAGCTTTTTCATCTGCTACCTGGACTCAGCTTCCTGATTGCTCTTCCTTTTCCTCCTTTAAAAAATTTTTTTTAATGTTTTATTTATTTTTGAGACAGAGAGAGACAGAGCATGAGCAGGGAGGGGCAGAGAGAGAGGGAGACACAGAATCGTAGACATGCTCCAGGCTCTGAGCTGTCAGCACAGAGCCCGATGTGGGGCTCGAACCCACAAACGTTGAGATCATGACCTGAGCCAAAGTTGGAGGCTTAACCGATTGAGCCACCCAGGCGCCCCTTCCTTTTCCTCCTTAATCCATTCTACACAATGAAGTAAGAGTGACCTTTTAAAAATAACTTTCTGAGCAAGTTGCTTTCCTGTTTAAAACCTTTCCATGGTTTCCACTGCTCTAAAAGACCAAAATCCTAAATCCCCCTGCAGGCTTCTACTTGACTGGCCTAATAGTGCAGCCTCATCTGAAGGATCTCATCTCCTCTTGTTTGCTGCTCCAGCCGCTCAGCCTGCTTTCCATTACTCTAATGTGCCATGCTTCTTCCCACTCCTGGGTCTTTACATGTATTCTTCCTTCGGTTCTGGAAGATCTCTGACAACCCACTCCCCTCACTTGGTTAACACCTATTTATCTTTTAGAATTGATCTCAAATGTCACTCAAAAGTTAGGAAAGCTTTCCTGTGTAATTAGACAAGATCACACTTTGAATTATACACTTCTGTAAATTTTAGAATAATATCTACCCCCAGATTGTAAACTCCACGAGACCAGGTACTTGGATTTTTGTTGTTGTTGTTGTTGTTAACGTTTTTAAATATTTATTTATTTTTGAGAGAGAGAGATTGAAAGAGAACAGAGTGGGAGCAGGGGAGGGGCAGAGAGGGAGACCAGAATCCGAAGCAGGCTCCAGGCTCTAAGCTGTCAACACAGAGCCTGACGTGGAGCTCGAACTCATAAACCATGAGATCATGACCGTGTATGCTTAGCCAACCAAGCCACTGAGGTGCCCCTTGTTAACATTTTTTAATGAAACCTTTATTATTATGAAATATTTGTAAATTTACAGGAAATTGTATAAAATAATGCAGAGAGATCCCACACCTGCTTTACCCAGTTTACCCCAATGGTAACATCTTGCCAAACTATAGTACAGTGTCAGAACCAGTATATTGAACATTGATACATCAAGACAGAAGACATATCCAGTCCTGCAAGGATCTGTCATCTTGCCCTTTTAAAACCTCAGCCACTTCCCTCTATTGCCACCAACTTCTTAATCTCTGGCAACCACCAATCTTTCCTCTGTTTCTATAATTTTGTCATCTCAAGAATGTTATATTAATGAAATAACACAGTGTATAACATTTGAGGATTTGCTTTTCACTCAGCATAAGTCTCTGGAGGTTCATCCAGAGTGTTGCAGGTATCAGTAGTTCATTCAGTTTTGTTGCTTAGTGATGTTCCATGGTATGGATGCACTAACACTGTAATATTGTTAACCATTTACTCGTTAGAGAACATCTAGGTTGTTTCCACTTTGGGCTATTATAAGTAAAGCTGCTCTAAACATTCACATACTGGTTTTTGTATTAATATACATCATCATTTCTCTGAGAAAATGGCCAGGATTATCATTGCTACATCTTATGGTAGTTGTATATTCAGCTTTTTAAGAAACTGCCAACTGTTTTCCAGAGTGGCTGTACCACTTTACAGTCCCACCAGCAATATGTAAAGTGATCCCGTTTCTTCACATCCTTGCCAAAATTTATGGTGGCATTATTTTTTATTTTAACCATTTTGATACATATGTAGTGATACCTTATTGTAGTTCTAACTTGCACTTCCCTGATGGCTCATGATGTTGAACCTCTTATCACATGCTTATCTATCATATGTATATCCTTTTCAGTAAAATGTCTCCTCATGTCTTTTGTCCATTTTCTAATTTGATGGAGTTTTTACTATTGAGTTTTGAGAGTTCTTTAATACATTCTATACACTAGTCTTTTGTTGGATATATGGTTTGCAAATATTTTTTTCCTACTCTGTAGCTTATCTTTTCATCCTTTTAATAAGGTCTTTCACAGAGTAAAACATTTAAATATTGATTAAGTCCAGTTTATGCACTTTTCCATTTATGGATCATGAGTTTGGTGTCAAGCCTAAGAACTTGCCTAGCAGTAGATCTTAAAGATTCTTTCCTATTCTTTTCTAAAACTTTTATAGTTTTACATTTGTTTGTGCTCCATTAAAAAAATGTTTTAATGTTTATTTGTTTTTGAGAGATAGCATGAATAGGGGAGGGGGGAAGGGGAAGAGAGAGAGAGAGAGAGAGGGAGAGAGAATCCGAAGCAGGCTCCAGGCTCTGAGCTGTCAGCACAGAGTCCGACTTGGGGCTCCAACTCCTGAACCCTGAGATCATAACCTGAGCCGAAGTTGGACACTTAACCAACCAAGCCACCCAGGTACCTTTGTGTGCTTCATATTTTAATTAAATTTTGTTGAAGATATTAGACTACAACAAAGTTCATTTTTTAAACTATGAAAATCCAGATAGGCAGTTGCTCCAGCACCATTTGTTAAAAAGGCTATCTTTCTTTCTTTGCTTTCGTACTTTTGTCAAAAGTCAATTGAATTTGTTCATGTGGGTCTATTTCCAAAGTTCTCTGTTCTTTTTGTTCCATTGATCAATGTGCCCATCTCTCTGTCAACGACATAATCTTGACCACTGTAGCTATATACTAAGTCTTATAGCTATATGATAAATACTGCTATAGCTTTATAATAAACACACTTTTTTCTTTTTAAAAATTCTTATAGCTATTCTTGTTCTTTGCCTTCCTGCATATATTTTAGAATTATCTTATCTATATCTATAAAACTTCTTGCTGAGATTTTGATAGGAATTGCATTAAACTGTATATCAACCTGAGGAAAATTGACATCTTCACTATGGTGAATCTTCTAATCCATGAACACAGCATATTTCTCCATTTATTTAGATCTTCAATTTCTTTTATCAGGATTCTGAGATTTGGGGCATATGAATCCTATACATGTTTTGTTAGATTTATATCTCAGTATTTGTCCATCTGTCTTTCTCTTTCTCTCTCTTTTTTGAACGATTGTAAAAAGTATTGCCTTTTATTTTTTTAAGTTTATTTATTTTTAAGAGAGAACGAGAGATAGCGGCGGAGGGGGAGAGGCAGAGAGAGAGGGAAACAGAGGATCCAAAGCTAATTCTGTGCTGACAGCAGACAGCCCAGTGCGGGACTTGAACTCAAAACCGTGAGATAACTGACTGAGCCACCAGGAGTCCCCAGTATTGCCTTTTAAATTTTGGTGACCAAGTGTTCATTGCAAGTATGTAGAAATTAAATTAATTGTATATACTTATCTGGTATTCTACAGCCTTGCTGAACTCACTAATTCTAGTCTTTTTGTAGATTCTTTGGTATTTTTATGTAGACAACAGTGCTGTCTACAAAACAGACACTTGTATTTCTTCCTCTCTGATCTGTATACCTTTTATTTCCTTTTCTTGATTTATTGCACTGGCTAAAAATTGAAACAATAAATTGAAGAAGAGCAATGAGCATGTGTGTCCTTGCCTTGTTCCCAATTAAAGAAAAAAAGCATGCCGTCTTTCACCGTGAATGATAATGTTAGCTATAGGTTTTTTGTAGTTCTTTTTATCAAGTTGAGAAAATTCTTCCTTTTTTTTATTTTTCTGGGGTGGGGGGTACTGAGTGGGTGTTGAAGTCTGTCAAATGCCTTTTCTGCCCTGACTGCTGTGATCATGGGACCTTTCTTCTTTGCCTGATAATATGGTGGATTATACTGGTTGACTTACAAATGTTGAACCAGCTTTGCATATCTGAAATAAACCCCACTCTGTCATGATATATAATTCATTTTTTATATGGCTAAATTCTATTCTCTAATATTTTTTCAAGGAATTTCACATGTATATTTCAAGGGTGATATTGGCTGTAGTTTTCTTTTTATTCACTGTCATTTGTCTGGTTTGTATGAGACTAAAACTAACTTCATAAAATGAATTGGAAAGCATTCCCTTCTCTTCTATTTTCTGGAAGAAACTGTACAGAAGTAGTGTTAATCCCTTGTGAACACTTGGTAGAATTCTCCAATGAAGTTTTATAAGAAAATCTGATCTTGAAGATTTCTCTTTTTAGTAGCTTTTAAATTTCTAATTCAATTTACCTAATAGTCTATACAGCTGTTCAAAATATTTAATCATGTTGAGTGAATTGTGGTAATTTGTACCTTTCAAGGAAGTGTCGTTAAGTTGCCAAGTTTATATGTATAGAGCTGTTCATAGTATCTCTTTACTCTCCTTTTGATGTCTGCAGTCTGATATTCCGTTTAATTGCTGATACTGGTAATTTGTGTCTTCTCTCTTTTTTCTTTGACAATATTACAAGAGGTTTGTTAATTTTATTGGTCTTTTCAAAGAACCAACTCTTTGTTTCATTGATTTTCTCTATTTTCCATTTTTAATTTCATTGATTTCTTTCAGCTTTCTGTTTTCTTTGTTCTTCTTTTCCTTTTCTAGGTTCTTTTTTTTTTCTTTTTCTAGGTTCTTGAAGGAAGGGCTTAGATTATTGATTTGAGACTTTTCCTTTTTTCTAATGTATGTATTCATATCTCCTATAAATTTCCCTTTCAGCACTGTTTTAGCTATGTCCCACACAGTTTTCTATGATTATTTTTATTTTCATTCAGTTTAATGTATTTTTTGTTTCCTGAAATATTTGCCTTATTTACCCAGTGGATTATTTTAAAGTATGCTGCTTAATTTCCAAGTGTTGGGAGATTTTCCTGGTATCACTCTATTAATGATTTGTAATATCGTTCCAAGAAATACATTCCAGGGGTGCCTAGGTGGCTCAGTTGGTTAAGCATCTGACTCTTGATTTGGGTTCAGGTCATGATCTCACTGTTAGTGGGATCAAGCCCCACTTTGGGCTCTGCACTGGTAGCATGGGGCCTGCTTGGGATTCTCTCTCTCTCTCTGCCCCTCCCCAACTTACATACGGGCTTAGTCTCTCTCAAAACAAATATATTAAGAAGATACAGTCTATATGATTTTACATTTTTGGGGGTTTGATTTATACCTCAGGATATGGTCTATCTTGGTATATGTTCCATGGGCACCTGAGAAAAATGAATATTCAGCTGCTATTGAAAGGGGTAGTCTATAAATGTCAACTGGATCATGTTGGTTGATGGTATTGAGTTCTTCTATATCCTTGTTTGTTTGTTTGTTTGTTTGTTTTACATTTGTCCTACCATTTGGTAAGGAATGAAGTGTCCAAGTATGATTGTAGATTTGTCTATTCTTTCAGGTCTATAAATTTTTGCTTTGCATATTTTGCATCTGTATTGTACATATACAATAATGAATGCTAGGTCTTGTTGATATGATTAATCAATAAAACTAAAAAGCAACCTTTGGAATGGGAGAAGATATTTGCAAATGATATATCCAGAAAAGGGGAGTATCCAAAATCTATAAAGAACTTACAAAACTCAACACCCGAAAAACAAATAATCCAGTTAAGAAATGGCTAGGGTGCCTGGGTGGCTCAGTCGGTTGAGCATCCAGCTTTGACTCAGGTCATGATCTCACGGTTCGTGGGTTCAAGCCCTGCGTCGGGCTCTGTGCTGACAGCTAGCTCAGAGCGTGGAGCCTGTTTCAGATTCTGTGTCTCCCTCTCTCTCTGACCCTCCCCTGCTCATGCTGTCTCTCTCTGTCTCTCAAAAATAAATAAAAAACAGAAAAAAAAAAGAAATGGGCAGAAGACATGAATAGACATCTTTCCAAAATAGACATACAGATGGCCAACAGACCCATGAAAAGATGCTCAACATCACTCATCAGGGAAATACAAATCAACACTACAATGAGGTATCACACGCATCAAAATGGCTAACATTAACAACACAGAAAACAACAGATGTTGGTGAGGATGCGGAGAAAGAGGAACCCTCTTACACTGCTGGTGAGAATACACAGTGGTGCAGACACTCTGGAAAACTGTATGGAGGTTCCTCAAAAAATTAAAAATAGAACTACCCTAGGACCCAGCAACTGCACCAGTTGGTATTACCCAAAGGATACCAAAATACTGATCCAAAGGAACACATGCAACCCGATGTTTACAATAGCATTATCAACAATAGCCAACTATGGAGAGAGCCCAAATGTCCTTTGACTAATGAATGGATAAAGAAGTTGTGGTATGTATACAATGGAATATTACTCAGCCATAAAAAGAGTGAAATCTTGCCATTTGCAACCATGTGGATAGAGCTAGAGTGTATTATACTAAGCAAAATAAGTCAGTCAGAGAAAGACAACTATCATATGATTTCACTCATATGTGGGATTTAAGAAACCAAACAAATGGACATGGGGAAAAAACAAAGGGGAGGCAAATACAGACTCTTAACTATAGAGAACAAACTGAGGGTTACTGGAGGGGAGATAGGCAAGCAGATGGGCTAAATGGGTGATGGGAATTAAGGATGAGCACTGAGTGTTATATGTAAGTGATGAGTCACTAAAGTCTATGCCTAAAACCAAGACTCCACTATCTTTTACCTAACTACAATTTAAATTAAAACCTAAAAAAAAGCCTAAAATTTTTAGGTATCTTTTCCTGCAATGAAAAGAATATACAATTGATATCTGTGGACAGATTTTTTTCCTGGTGATGATAAGAGCAGGAATTTGCTTTCTTTAAACTTTTGCTTTTGTTGTTAATTGACATTACCTTTGTAGGAAGTTACTGGTGAGGAGGAGTTTTTGTATTTCTTCTTAAGGCTACTATTGCCTTCAATAAGACAGGAGTAATTGTGTTTGGAGATCCTTAGAAAATACTGCCCCTGCAGGCCAAGACTCTTGGCAATTTGTCTACTTTTCCTGAGGAAAAGGGCACCATGGTTCACATGGTTCAGACATTTTAAAATTGGAGAAAATCAATGTTGATGATGTCTGATTATTACTAAACAGTATTACTTTGAACACAAGCTTCACAGGTTAGGAATTTTTGTGTTTTGCTCACCATTGTATCCCCAGTGCCTAGAACAGTGTCTAACATGTGGTAGATGACCAATAAATATTTGCTCGATGAAAAAGTAGAGTCTACAGGGGAGCCCCTAATATGAAACAAGTTCTATGTATTGAAGAAGTACTGAGAAAAACTGCTACTAATGTCCTCAAAGCCAGATCAGCCCATGCTGTGAGAGTGCCATGCAGCTGAAGATAGGCAATGATTGTATCAGTCCTTTTCAAAAAAGGAAAGGAGAATGCTATAAATTATACTTAAAAAAAACTATTGTTATAGGAAATTATACATTTCCTAATCCTGGGAAAAATTTATACATCTTTTTGTTTCTGAGAAAAAAAAAAGGATACATCAGAGATAGCTTTGGTTTATGAAGTCATGTGAGATAATGAACCACTTCTTTCAGTGAAGAAAGGAGGTTGCTGGATGGAGAAAGGTTAGGTGTGTGAAAAAAAAAAAACCCACCACACTAGCCTTGTTGACCAAATGAAATCGTTTACTTAGGGGATGAATTAAACTTGTTTAAATGGTTGATTAACTTACCCTATGAAAAGGAAAATTCAACCAAGAGAGAGCTTTGTCTAATAATAGGAACTAATATGTAGCATTGCTCTTTCCAAGGCAGTCCAACCCTTTTGTCAATAACTTGTAGACATGGCATTCTTACACAGTTCACAGATTTTATGAAACCAAAAATAATAATAAATATGGTAGGTGACAAACAGGATCCCAAATGATTTTCATTGTTTAGTATGCTAGATAGTCTCTCTTGGATACTACAGATTTACCCTTTTTCTGTCCTGCCGTGCCCCTCAGGCGATCTATATGTAAAGGTTGTGTCATCTTGCTTCCACCAACTTCCTGCTTCTGGCTGAGTCTAGCCAACTAAAGTCACAGGGAAGAGATTGGAGGAGGAGAAGAAAGAGAAATCCAGGTATTTATTTCCAGGGCTCCCGCCCTGTCAGGCCACAGTTGAGCAATGACTCTGGGCCTCTACCTAAGGCCACTGCTCCCGCCTCTCTAGCAGTACCTCTCCATGGCTACAAGTTTTCCAACATTCAGGTAACTTCTCTGACTCCTTGCACTTTCTGTCCAAGAGGTTGCAGTGGCTGTTCACTACTGCTAGATTCAAAGTGCTTCTCCATGTCCTGAATGTTCCCTCTGTCCACACCTTTGTAAATAAACCCTTTATTAAAGTCTCTTTAATTCCCTTTTGAATATGCCATCTTCTCCTGTTTTTCTTTTTTTAATGTTTTATTATTTTAGAGACAAAGACAGAGCCAGAGCCAGAGCCAGAGCCAGAGGGAGAGCAAGAGCGAGCGAGCGAGCGAGAGAGAGAGAGAGAGAGAGAGAGAGAGAGAGAACAGGGGAGGGGCAGGGGCAGAGAAAGAAGACAGAGAATCTGAGGTGGGCTCCAGGTTCTAAGCTGTCAGCACAGCCTGATGCAGAGTTTGAACTCACAAACTGCAAGATCATAACCTGAGCTGAAGTCAGATGCTTAACTGACTGAGCCACCCAGGCGCCCCTTACCCCCTATTTTTAAATTCTATTTAGGCTGGGGGTGGGAGCAAAAAAAAGTACAATATGGCGATAAGAAGAAATAACAGGATCAAAAAAATTATGGTTAATTACAAGTGCAATATGAGATTATAAGTAATGTGATGAGGCTCCCAAGAAACCATATAACTTGGAGTTCCCCTAGTGCATCTATCAGTGACCAAAATAAGAGAAGTCATACTCATATACCTAGGTCTGTTCTTGTGTACTCTGTGCCACTGATCTATTTTGTTTCTTTTCGTGTTAAAATCACACTATTTGAGTGATGCTAATTGCTATTAAGGACATTTGGGGAGTTTGTCTTTTTTTTATTGTTTATTTTTGAGAGAGAGAGAGACAGCATGAGTGGGGTAGGGGCAGACAGAGGGAGACACAGAATCGGAAGCAGGCTCTAGGCTCTGAGTGGTCATCACAGAGCCCCATGCGGTGCTTGAACGCATGAGCTGTGAGTTCATGACCTGAGCCAAAGTCAGACACTTAACCAACTGAGCCACCCAGGCGCCCCTGGAGAGTTTGTCTTTTTAATGGTGGGGGTAGGAGGAATGCGGCTATATTCTCAGTAGCTATCTACCTCACTAGGCAAAGCACCTACATCCCTGTTTTAACTAGTGGTCAAAGGCCTCCATTGCTAATTCTTTAGCAAAAGTCTGGAGGAGCTGGCCAAATGCCCATCTGACCCTTCAATTCTTATACCCAGCCCACACCAACATAATCTTTCCCTAGACAATATCCATCCATAGTCTCTATGCTCAGAGCAATTCTGGAATGATTCCATCTTCAAAGGAGTTTTAGGTATATATGATTTGAGCTGTGGTTCCTTTTATCCTTAATTCTACATATTTCCAGAAATTGTTCAAAATTTCTCCTCCACTGGTGACAGTGTTTCTTACTTTCTTGTGCTCTTAAAGATTTATATATTTATTATCTTTCTAAGGGAATGGGTATATCAGATGGGGCTGCCAACTAGATCCAACCACAATAACTGTTATACTTCTACTACTATACTAATAGTAATGAATACTTAATAAGAACAATGTGCCAGGTGCTGTGCAAAAGATTAGCTTACATTATCTCAATCTTTAAAACAACTCAATGAAGAGGTCTAGAGATGTTAACTTAGCCATGTAAGCACTGGAGTAGAAATTTAAATTAAGACACTCTGACTTCAGAGCTCAGGCTCTTATTTCTGGGAAAAAAACCACATTTGCCTTTATAAAAGGTAACAAACAGATCTCTAGTGGCAAGATATTATCTGTTTTCATTTACCCCTCAGAATTCATGAGGTTGCACAGTAGTAATTACAATGAGTATTAAGTAAATTCACAAATTTAGTAGAAGCACTGAGCTACAGACAGAGGGAAATGGGAGCTTAGAGTGCAAGCAATAGAACACATTTCCTCTCCTGCTGATATGCAAGTGGATGAGTGGGTAAAAAATAAGAGCAAAAGCAAATTGTACTCTTTTTTTTAAAGTGACGAGTTTATCACTCTATAAATAAGGATTAACAAAATCAAGTCATTGTGTACATATCCTTATATTGGGCATCATTTACATTGATAGAATTAAACTCTCAAAAATAACCCAACATTAGTATCATTATTGATTACTATCATAATCTACATGCTTGTAACATAGCTTGGCCTGCTGTTAGAAATATTCTGCAAGAGAGGCACCTGGGTGGCTCAGTGAGTTAAGCATCAGACTCTTGATTTTGGCTCAGGTCATGATCTTGCAGTTCCTGCATTTGAGCCCCACATCAGGCTCTGTGCTGACAGCATGAAGCCTGCTTGGGATTCTGTCTCCTCTGTCTCTGCCCTTCCCCCCATTCGTGCTCCCTATCTTGCTCAAAAATAAGCTTTTCTTTATTTTAAAGAAATACTCCACAAGAACCATTACTAAAATAATTGTAAACTGTAGACTGGATCAGTCTGGATCCAATTGGTATATAAAATAAACCATACACTAATTTAAACAAGATAAGTTTAATATAAAGATTTATTAACTATAATAAGATTGGAATAATGAGGGATTGTTTACAAAGAACTATAAACAACACAGGGTTACAGCAAATATAAAGATATAAAGAACAGCCACCACCCCTGGGGATGAGAATTCAAGGAAGAACATTCCCAGGGTTGAAATCTGAATCTTGTTGCAGAGTGAAGCCATAGCTCACTGGAGGGCAGAGAAAGTGCTATGATGTTGACTGGTTGAACTTGACAGAAGCCCACCCCCTAGGGTGCCAGGAAAAGCTGTTGATAGGGAGTTGTCCGGGTGCTGGGTGCTACAAGAGCCAAGTGCTGGAGAAGCCACCTGTGCTACAAGACCAGGTGGTGGAGAAGCTTCGAGCACTGTAGGAGCCTGGCGGGACTGCCAGAAAACTGTACCGCGGGAGCCTACCTGAGGAACCTACCAGAACAGAGAGATGCCCCTTCCTCCTGAAGGATCTCTCCAACACGGTTGCCCTCCACTGACAAAACTCAGCCTCAGACCAACTGTCAACAGAAAAATATTTCAATGGCCCATCTTCCTTTCTGCAGGAGCAATGAAGGGTAGGTTTAGAGCTGAGAGACAATAAATTGATAATTGGCACATAAACCATTGTTCTTTTGTATCATGAGTGAATGCAAAATACCATATATGCTGATTATTTGATTTCTAAATAATGTTGGTGGAAGACTTGAGGAAAAAGGCACTATTTGCTGCCTTGAGTGCTTTGTGGATCCCATTTCAGACCTATCATTCCAAACTGTCATCTTCATGCACTGACAGATAGGGCTATTGATTAAATTACAGGCCATTTGCCATAACTTGAATTGTAATCTGCAGTGGCTAGTATTAAATTGCTCAAACAACATGTATCATTCCCCCCCTTCCCCCTCCCTTTCTTCTAACAAGCAATTTTTGAAAACCTGCAATGGGATAGATACACACTGGCACACATAAACATAGTAAAAATCTCTGCCCACTTTGGGAGCCCGAATTTTGATGGAAAAAGCAACAAAGTAAAGTAAAAATACACAGAATGTTAGGGATAATTAGGGCATGCAGTCAACAAACAGGAGAGGAAGGACACCTGGGTGGCGCAGTCAGTAAACAAACAGGAGAGGAGGCTAAAAGTGTTAGGGATGGGGCAATTTTGAATAACGTCGCCAGAGGTTTTAACTACGAGTTCACACTTGAGCTCAGATCTGATGTTTCTGGGGGGAATGTGTTGCAGGTAGAGAGAAAAGATCATAATGTAATGGGGTCTTGATATGCATTTTCAAGGAAAAGCAGAGGCCAGTGTGGCTGAAGCAGAGAGGAAGAAAGCAGTCAGCAATGAGGTCAGAGAAGTAATAGTGAACATGGGAGGTCGCAGTCAGTCTGTGTCCAAATAACCTCAATGCTATCATGGTTAGAACATTCAGTAGTTTAAGAGTGATTCAACATATTCTCTTGATTTAAAGTACTAGAACATTCTATTGAATTTTCACTGCCAATTTATCCACTGTAATGCCAATAAGATCTTAGTGTTTCTTTTCCCAGAGTGTCTGGCACAACAAATCTCCATAGACCTTAAACTAACTTATATTCCAAAATGTTATAATTTTGTGTCTTGCCAACAGAATATTTAACCCAGAATTTGACAATAAGTAGTAAATCTTTTAAAACAAATAGCCTCAAATATATAAAGGTATTAATGGGGGAAAAGAGTAAATGTATTATTTTTATTAAAAATCTACCAATACCTAGAAACAATAAAGGGTACATTATAAATATCGGTACAAAACAAGTAGGCCAAAGCTGGAAAAGTTTAGCTCTAAGTTATTTTTAAAAGTATGAAACAAACCATACATTTTTTAAACTTTAAATGTCAGTATATGGATTTTAAGAATATAAAACCTTAAAATGTTCTTTTAACATTTATTTAACATTCTTAACTACAGAGTGGCTAAATATGTTCAAGATCCTTTGGGTATAAAAATTATTTAGTCACCTAGCAAACCAATTACAGGGGACTTTTGAACAACATGGATTTAAACTACATGGGTCCTCGTACATGCAGATTTTTTTTGCAGTAAATACTGTAATTAGATTGCTCTTTATGATTTTAATAATTCTTTTCTCTAGATTATTGTTAGAACACAGTATATAATTCATATAATGTACAAAATGTGTTGACTATTTATGTTATCAGTTAGGCTTCCAGTCCACAGTAGGCTACTAGTAGTTAAGTTTTGGGGGAGGGGGGCAGCCAGAGCCCCTAATCCTTGTGTTGTTCAAGGAGGATCAATTCATCATGCTATATTTCTGTTGTTTTAAAATGTATTGTGGTTTTGCTTAGGGTGTTAATATTTAATACAGTACTCTTATACTTGCTACATCTGGAATATTTGGAGAAATTACTTTTGAGGGGACTTTATACATTTGAACCATTTGAGTTACTAATAATCACATTAACAAATTCAGAAATTTTGCCCACCATCACTAAAATTATCCACCAGAACTAAAGTAGGTTCTCTATGTCACACGCAAAGAAATTTCCAAGTTTTATATCCATACATTTCAATCAGGTTCAAAAGGGGAGAAGGGATGTGAAGTAAAACTGCAATAAGAAATCCATTTTTATCTTTTTTCAATGTTTATTTTTGAGAGAAAGAGCGTGAGCAAGGGAGGGGCAGAAAGAGAGGGGGACACAGGATTCAAAGCGGCTCTGTACTGACAGCAGCAAGCTCAATGCAGAGCACAAACCCACCAACCACGAGATCATGATCTGAGATAAAGTCGGATGCTCAACAACTGAGCCCCGCAGGTGCCCTGCAATAACAATTTTAAATACCATACTCCATTTTACCTGAAATCCTTGAGTTAGTATAATGGTCTACATTTTACCCAAAGGAAACTAAGAAAACTATTTCTTCAATTTTCAAAAAAAAAATAAATACTTCTTGGGTTTTCATTTCAAATTATATGTAATCACAAACCTATATTATTATTTTTTCAAGTTTATTTATTTATTTATTTTGAGAGAGAGAGAGAGAGAGAGAGGTAAAGAGAGAGGGACAGACAGAATCCCAAGCAGGCTCCATGCAGGGTTTGAATTGGGAGATCATGACCAGAACCGAAACCAAGAATCAGACACATAACTGAGCCACCCAGGCACCCCTCACACACACCTGTATTAAAGCACAAAATTTAAAAAAAAAAAAAAAAGCACAAATTAGGGGCACTTAAGTGACTCAGTTGATTTAGTGGCCGATTCTTGATTTCCACTCAGGTTATGATCTCACGATTTGTGAGATCAAGCCCCATGTCAGTCTCTACACTAAGTATGCGGAGCCTGCTTGGGATTCAGTCTCTCTCTGCACTTCCCCTAGTGCACTCGTGCACTCTCTCTCTCTCTCTCTCTCTCAAAATAAATGAACTTTAAAAAAAAATAAAGCACTGTTACCAAACACTTAAAAAAATATTAACCTCAAATAGAGTTTTATCATATGTTCTAGTATCTTTGTCTTACTCATCTTTTTCACCTTGCTAGGAAGGCTCCAGATTTCAATGTTTAAAAGGAAATGCTATTTCCTCTTCCCTTTAAAAATGGTAGAAAAATCTATTTTAAAATAGAAGCAAAAACTGCTTGAAACATTTTTCCTGTCCTCAAAACAGATCTATATTTGATATACATTTTTTATTTATAATATGGGAGATAGAGGATCATAATGAAACAATTTCTTTCTTATAAATAGGCCTGACAGAGACTTATATCCATGGGAAGCATAAGAAATGTGCAGATGTGTGCATATGACATATATATGACACACCATTGCCTTATACAGTACTCCTAATTTAAAAGACTGAATTACATTCACTGATCAATTTTAGATACAGCAAACTACAATCATTTAAGATAAGAAAAAATTGAGGGGTGCATGGGTGGCTCAATCAATGAAGCGTCCAACTTTTGACTCAGGTCATAATCTTGCACTTTGTGGGATCGAGCCTGGGGTCAGGCTCTGTGCTGACAGTGTGGAGTCTGCTTGGGGTTCTCTCTCTCCTATTCTCTGCCCCCCCCCCACAGCTATCACACATATGCATGCACTCTCTCCCAAAATAACATGAAAAAAACCCCAATATAGATGTTCAAAGCACTTCTGTAAATGATACAGAAGATATGCATTTGCACCATAACCAGATAATTAGAGACAACAACTAAGCGCACAAACCAGAGACATAAATAATGAACTATCCATTAGGAACAAGTTTTAGTCAACGCTTCATGTCACAACATTTAATGGCTCAAACTAAACAGCACCTACAAAGGAAAATATATTTAAATAAATGCTTTCATGTGAATAGAAAAGATTCACTTGGCAAACTCCCAGAAATACTGACCATAAAGACAACATTACATATTAATCTCACACTTAAGAGGATTCTGTCTTCTTGGCCTGCTTCAGAGCTCACTGTAAGCTGATTATGTTTATGCTGCTTCTCAACCGAAGCAAAGTTCATAGTTTTGCATATAATGGCATCTTGCCAGGCTACAAGCAATCTCAAAACCTAATTTGTATTTATCATTTCTACTTTTTGATCATGACAGCATAAGAAAGCCTGCCCTTCTCAAATGCACAGGTGTATTCAATGTGCACTTTCCATCTTACACATAGGAATATGCTTGCACAATCTCTATGTATATTGAAGAAGAGCTCAAGATTTTCTTAATAGAATCTAGATATCAATGAAATTTTCTAAGTCATGAAAGTCTCTTTGAAAGCTATTAAATTCTATCTTAGTCATTATAATTTTTAAATATACTTTATTCTGAATAATTCAAAGGATATCTTTAAGCAAATTTATAATGTACAGAGTTCAGCCTTGCCAATATGGAGACTTAACTTAAAAAGAAAGCTATTAAGCCTCTGACCAGTGATAAAATTGTACATGATTTTAGGCTTTCTAACAAAATAGTTAAAATTTCTTACAAAACCATAATTCTTCTTTCCTTAAAAATACCTTCTCAGGTAGAATACCAAACTAGAAAACAGATTTGAATAAATTACACCTAAAAAATGATCTTTCAGTGTAAAACATTTTCCCACAGATCCAAGGATACCAAAATATATGACTTGTAACATGATATGAAAAACATACTATAAGAGACTAGATCACCTAAAGAACCATAAGCTCACAATCATGAGAGAGAACATCTATACAAAAGTTTTAAAAATAAAAAATAAATACAGGCAATAGAATTAAGTTAAGAATAAAACTGAAAAGGTACATATTTATAAAAGGACAAAAAAAAAAACCTTTGTGAACACTGTAACCTCTATAGAAAAACAGGCATACCCCAGAGATTTTGTGGGTTCAGTTCCAGACCACTATAATAAAGCAAATATTGCAATACAGAGTCAAATGAATTTTGTGGTTTCCCGGTGCATATAAAGATTATGTTTACACCATCCAGCAGTCTATTTAAAGTGTGCGATAGCATTGTCTTAATTTAAAAATACAGTATTTATTGCTAAAAAATGCTAACCATCATCTGAACTTTTAGCAAGCCGTAATTTTTTTGCTGGTGGAGGGTCTTGCCTTGATGTTGATGGTTGCTGACTGATCAGAGTGGTGGTTGCTGAAGGCTGGGGTGGCTGTGGCAATTTCTTAAAGTAAGATAATAATGAAATTTGCCGCATTGACGGACTCTTCCTTTCACGAACAATTTCTCTGTAGCATGAGATACTGTTTGATAGCATTTTACCCACAGTAGAACTTCTTTCAGAATTAGAGTCAATCCTCTCAAACCCTGCTGCTGCTTTATCAACTAAGTTGATATAATATTCTAAATCCTTTGTTGTCATTTCAACAATCTTTATGTCATCTTCACCAGGAGTAGATTCCATCTCAAGAAACCACTTTCTTTGCTCATCCATAGGAAGTAATTCCTCATTCATTACAGTTTTATCATGAGATTGCAACAATTCAGTCACATCTTCGGGCTCCACTTCTAATTCTAATTCTTTTGCTATTTTTACCACATCTGCAGTTACTTCATCCACTGAAGTCTTAAACCCTTCAAAGTCATCCATGAGGGATGGAATCAACTTTTTCCAAACTCCTATTAGTGTTGATATTGTGACCTCTTCCCATGAATCACGAATGTTCTTAATGGCATCTAGAATGGTGAATCCTTTCCAAAAGGTTTCCAATTTACTTTGCCCAGATCCATCAGAGGAATCACTATCTATGGCAGCTATAGCCTTACGAAATGTATTTCTTAAATAATAAGACTTGAAAGTTGATATGACTCCTTGGTCCATGGGCTGGAGAAGAGATGTTGAGTTAGCAGGCATGAAAACAACATTAATCTCGTCGTACATCTCCATCAGAGCTCTTGGGTGACCAGGTGCATTGTCAATGAGCAATAATATTTTGAAAGGAATCTTTTTTTCTGAACAGTAGGTCTCAACTGTGGGCTTAAAATATTCAGTAAACCATGTTGTAAACAGATGTGCTGTCATGCAGGCTCTGTTGTTCCATTTATACAGTACAGGCAGGGTAGATTTAGCATAATTCTTAAGGGCTCTAGGATTTTCAGAATGATAAATGAGCATTGGCTTCAACTTAAAGTCACCAGCTGCATTAGCCCCTAACAAGAGAGTCAGCCTGTCTTTTGAAGCTTTAAAGCCAGGTACTGACTTCTCTTCTCTAGCTATGAACGTCCTAGATGGCATCTTCTTCCAATATAAAGCTGTTTCATCTACATTGAAAATCTGTTGTTTAGTGTAGCCACCTTTGTTAATTATCTTAGCTAGATCTTCTGGATAACTTGCTGCAGTTTCTACATCAGTATTTGCTACTTCACCTTGCACTTTTATATTACAGAGACGGCTTCTTTCCTTAAACCTCATGAACCAACCTCTGCTAGCTTCGAACCTTTCTTCTGCAGCTTCCTCACCTCTCTCAGCCTTCATAGAATTGAAGAGAGTTAGGGCCTTGCTCTGGATTAGGCTCTGGCTCAAAGGAATGTTGTGGGTGGTTTGATCTTCTATCCAGACCACCAAAACTTTCTCCATATCCGCAATAAGGCTGTTTTGCTTTCTTATCATTCGCGTGTTCACTGGAGTGCCACTTTTAATTTCCTTCAAGAACTTATCCTTTGCATTTACAACCTGGCTAACGGTTTGGCGCAAGAGGCCTAGTTTCCGACCTATCTCTGCTTTCGACATGCCTTCCTCACTAAGCTTAATCATTTCTAGCTTTTGGTTTAAAGTGAGAGACATGCGACTCTTCCTTTCACTTGAGCACTTAGAAGCCATGATAGGATTATTAATTGGCCTAATTTCAATATTTTTATGTCTCAGGGAACAGCGAGGCCCAAGAAGACGGAGAGATGGAGGAAGGGCCAACTGGTAGAGCAGTCACATCACATGCAGTATTTATCAATTAAGCTCACTGTATTACATAGGTGTGGCTCATAGCACCCCCAAACAATTATAATAGTAACACCAAAGATCACTGATCACAGATCACCATAACAAATACAATTACAATGAACAAATTTGAAAGATTGTGAGATTTACCAAAGTGCGATACAGAGACACAAACTGAGCAAATGCTGTTGGAAAAATGATGTCAAAAGACTTCTTTGATGCAGGGTTACCACTTTCGACTTCTAAGATACATATCATCTGCGAAGCACAATAAAACAAAGTATGCCTATATTGTGTCGATCTTCAGATTTTGATTATCTCTTTGGGAAGGCTTAAGATATTAGTTTTTAATCCCAAATTCTTTACGTAGAAATTTACCACTCTCTGAAATAGTAAGTCAAGGAGCACTTTAAATTTCTTCCTTCATGGAAATGGTTGCTGGCATAGAAAAATACCAAAAGTCTTCATCAACTGATTTAATCTTTTCATGTTCTAATAAAGCTTTCAAATGTAAAACCTTTTTCTTTTACAGAAACCAATTATTGGTTACATTATCTTCTCTTAGCAAATCAAAGAAGCATTCAACCCCACATTATAATACCAAGGAAAACATGATGGAATTTAAAAATGTATTTGTACACTAGCTCAAGACAGACAATTAACCTCCATTTCCACTTGAAAAACGCAAGACAAAAGGAAGTTTTTACTAGTCTACTCTTCAAAAATGGAACAGGTGGCTATGGGGGCCAATTCAGAAATTACCGTTGTCCATTGTCTGCTGGAATGTAACTCATGAACTGTCACCCTTTTCTAATTCCTGTATGTTGTCACATTCATTGCGTTGCTTGCCCTCTTGGTAAGTACGAAGCTGCTGCATGAAGCCAGTGTTTGGACATATGGAAGGCCTTGCATTTTTCACCAAAGTAAAAGCACTGGTAAACGAGATTTCTTCAGAATTCATCAGAAAACCTATTACAATTGCAGCAGCCCTGGAAACTCCTGCATTACAATGAACGAAAACCACGCCATCCTGCGATAAAAATCAATCAAAAATCTTCATTATTCACTTAGGAAGGTTACTAAGCCAGTTGCACATTCTTATACTACTTGAAATTGTAAAATAAAAATAATCATTTTACAATTTGTTTGATTCAACATATTCAGTTACCAAAATACAATTCATTTTGAGCAAGGAATGGAAAAATCAATCAATCAGTCAACCAACTTCTCTTCCTACCCCCCTGGATTGAAATGCTTTGATTATTTATTTGGAATTTTGAAGAAGTATCTCTTATTAAACTGAAGTAATCTAGTAAAGTACATGTAAAAGCCTCGTAAACTTGGGATGTCTGGGTGACTCAGTCAGTTGAGGGTCTAACTCTTGGTTTCAGCTCAGGTTATGATCTCATGGGTTGGTGAGATCAAGCCCCACATCAGGCTCTGTGCTGATGGAGCAGAGCCTGCTTGGGATTCCCTCTCCCATTCCCATTCCCTCAAAACAAACAAACAAAGCCTAGTAACTTAGTAGATATACAAGGATAAACAAGAGAAAAATCACAGGTAGTATATGTGAAAAGCAATAAAACCATCATCATAACACTAAGCAGAAAGTCTGAGACATTCTAGGTACAAACAGTGTCCCCATAAAGAAACTAGTGTCACTGGCTTGGTAATCTATGTGTAAAATTACCAACAAGGAAAAAATTTTCTCCCCTTAGATATATAATTTATTCTGGATGGAAGTAACTCAAGAAACAGTTAAACTTATGAGGTAGTGAAATGATAACAAACAGCTCATGACAATGTGAACTGGAAAAGGCAATTAGATACCTTAGCCTAGGTCAAAAATGAAAAATGTTTTAGGTAACTTGCAAATGATACTTTACAAGTGAAAAGGGACACAATGCAACCAAGACCAATGCCCACGGGGGTACTACTGCATCAATAATGAACATGATGGATCTGACAGAACACCACTGACACAGGTTGGCTTATCTCAGGCTTTTAAAAAGTTAATGATCTAAATGGAATGAACCAGGTACACACCCTACAGAGTTAGACATTTTAGTTACTTCATTTCTATTCTTCTTTTAGTACAAGAGAAAGATGGGAACAAGGAAGGGGAAAAAATAAAACCTTAACTGAAAACTCTACACAAAGCATACATTAACAGCACCACGTTTATGACTCATTGGATTATTTCACTTTTGCAAGGCAGCTTTCTCACATTCATAAACCTGTTGGAAAATTCCTTTGCCAGATATGTTATAATAAATTTGCAAATGCATCTCATTTCAAGAAAATCAAATTATTCACAACAAAATTAGTTAATATTTTTAAAATGCTCACATCAAAAAGATAATTTCAATTTTTCTCTTATATATATGACCATCTCTAAACTTTAACTGTTTCTGTACAAGATGGGCTAAACACCACCACTCACTAAACATACATGCAAATTTTCTCACTTTGTACAAAAGCTCAATTTTATGAGATTAAAGACACTCAAAAATCATATCACAGTAAGTGATGAAAACTATTAAGGAACTTCTTTGAAGTCAAAACAAATCAGATGTTCCAAAGAAACCTGGAATTCTAAGCTTAATAAGAGATACTGTTCAATGTCATTTTTAATATTTCCTGACTACATACATCTCTATGTTGAGCCATAATATACCTTTGAAAATGAAACTAGCTTTATTTTCAGTCTCATATACTGTGCATCTAGTTTCAGCTCATGCGTAATGTTAGTATCTTCTTTTCTCTTATATTCCTTATGTAACAGCTACCTTTCTGTTGCTTTCTATAGCCTTTGAAGTGACTTATCTTTTATTTTCTTTAGATATCATATTGTCCTTAAAAGTATTTCCAGAAAAATTACTGGCTTTATATCCTTTTTCTAGAACTCAAAATACTGACATTTTAAACATGTATAAAGGAATGTTTTCTTTTGCACTTGCTGTTGTCCTCTCCCTGGAAAGTCTTTGCTCTTCTTGGACCAGCTCACTCTGGCTTCTGTTCTAAGTAGGCTGTCTCTCTCTGAGTGAAATAGGGTCAGGAGGGATACCTTAGCCATCTTTGTATGCTTTGTCCTTAGTGCAATTTTAGGTACATAGTAGATATTCCATAAATGTTTGTTAAGAAAATAAATTTTTTTCTGATTTCCAAGAAGGAAGGGTTCTCTTAAAAATCTGAATCACCAGTTTGCTACAGGCAGACAGGAATTGTGTGACAGTGTACAGCCTTTATCAAGTGTTCTTTGTTCTCATGCTGTGATGACTGTATTGCAAGCTCCTTGAGGCCAGCACTATGTATCCTTCAGATCTTCTCAGAATAAGTAATTAACATTTGTTGGCAGATTAACTGCAACAAAGTATAGGTCCTTTTTAAATGAGTCTTTTGATATATAAGAAAAATATATCAAAATGCTAACAGTAGTTATGTCTAAATGATGTGAGTACGGTGAATTTTTATTTATCTGTATTTGCCAATTTTTCTACAGTGACACAGCTTATTACATCATGCCTTTAAAATCCCATCTTATAAACTAAGCAATAAAGCAAACGTGGAATTTCAAATAACACATTTTCATATTAACAAACAAAACCTTTTGCACATTAAAAAAAGGGGGAGACAAGTAAATTTTCATAAAAGAACTCCTGAGGCTATAGAAACTACTCTGCTACATTCTTCTCATGTGAATTTCTGTTTCTTAAGGCATAAACCTAACAAAAATTATAGTGGTCAGAGATAGAGGAAGACAGAGAAACCAAACAAAAGGGTTTTACAAGTACAGAATGAGGAAGGACATGGGGGAATAGAAGAGATTCCACTGGGCAGCTGTGCATAAAAACGATAAGACAAGAAACGATGGCCCAGAAAAGAATTTTTGAAATATGCAGCTCACTGAGTAATCAGATTTAATAAAGCCCAATATACAACAGACAAGGTATGTAAAGCTCTCTTCCAGAAAAAAAAATGGAGAAAATTCAAGAATGCTAATGCTAAAACTAAAAAGTATTCATCTAAACAGTAAAGAGTCTTCAGGGCAAGGAAATAATGGCTGAGTTTAGAACTGCAGTATAAAACATAATGCTTGAGAAATCAGAACAAATTGTGGAATTCTACTACATCTTGTAGCAGAAACATGTTAAGCACCTCCTCACATTCTCTTGCTGCCTATCTCATGGGCCGAAAGCTCACTCCACCTCAGCCTCCACTGCTGTGGAACAGCCCCCTTAGGCCTGCCTAACAAGGCCTGGCTCTTCCCCTATTATGGTCTCTGCATAGACAAGTGCACCCCGAGTTCTGGATTCCCTTGCTGCTTCTGAGCTTGAATGAAAAGTTACACCACAGGCCACTGAGTTTGGCTTCAAGGCAGCTGCTAAAGGAGCGGGCTGCTAAAGGAGCGTTGTACCTGGAACTGTGGGATGAGTCACCACCCCATGGGTAAACTCTGACCCGTGGAAAACCGGAGCTGACAGAGAGCCAGGCAGATAAATTCTCTCTTCTTTCCCTCCCAAAGTCTATACTAAGTTACAGTTTCTCTGTGCTCCCTGCCTGGAGATGCCTTAAGTGGTAATGTGCACACCCAGCTACTTCACTGTCAGTTCATCGTGCAGTTGTGCGCAGTAGGGCAGACATGCCATCTTATGCTGCTTCCGCATCCATCCCCGAATCGCTTCCCTTTCTCCCCACTCACTATCCATGGATTCTTTCTCTCAACCGAAGTATCAGTTATTATTTTCTGAGGTTCTGTTTTTTTTAGGAAACCTGCAAAAGACCCTTTTAATTAACTATGACCCTTTCTGCTTTTTACTTGCAACATGTACATATCTTCTCCTGATGAATATCAATATGGATTATGCCTAATTTTTCTCTTACCATTTAAGGCATATCTCACATTAGAGAAGCTGCTTAGGCAGACATTATCATTTTTTAATTTTTAACACTATCAACTGGCACACTGGAATGTTATCATCTAGACCCTATAAAATTTTTCATAAGAGAAAACACTGTCCAATATTAGGGCTTGAATTAGAAAACTCTTTATTTTCTTTTAAGTATCTGCTATTAAACAAAGCTGAAAGATAGAGTTGAATAGCTTTATATTTTTCAGATAATCTAAAGGAAAGCACCTAGAATAGTGCTGGGCATGTAAGGCATTCATTAAATACTACTAAATAAAAGGAAGGAAGGGAAAGAGGGAGAAATGAAAGAAGAAAGGTAAAGGGAAAATCATTAGCCAGAATTCAATTAAGCTGGATTCTAATGTTAGTGTTATTAATTGTTAGGTCCTCCAGGAGAATGAACTTTTCTAAGTGCTTCTACATTCCCATCTATTTACCTCACATAAATTTCACAAGAATTATATACTAACTAAAAATGGTGTCATTTCAAGGTATAATTAGTGGTAACAGCCAACCTAGAAGCCCAGTGTTGACTTGGATCTATTACCAATGTTGAAGTATTAAATTATCTGTTGGATTTTAAAGTCAGAAAAACAATGGACAACTTCCGATCAGCATTTTCACACTATCTCAGTAAAGCAATACATTTAGTCCTAGAGTACCCTATAATTTTCTATTGTTAAAATGCAGATTCACTCTCCGTACCACAGCCATAAAAATGAATGCAGATTAATCTTCATAAATACATGAAAAGGACAACACTCGTGTCTATCCCATTTGGTAGGTGGTTATAAACCATCAGAGGAAATCTAAGTATACACAAACACAGGAAAATTCAGTAAATGGAGAGTTTTATCTCCTAACATTTCTTAGGAAGGTGAGACATTAATGTTATAAGTGAGTAACTCATTGAATGACTCCTGGCTGGCTCAATCAGTACAGCATGTAACCTTTGATCTCAGGATCAGGAGTTCAAACCACATGTTGGGCATAGAGATTACTTAAAAAAAAAAAAAAGGAAATATCTCATTGAGAAAAAAATATTAGAGAACTAAATGGCCATAAGAGTTAATAAAAGATTGTTGGAGGGGAAATTTCATAATGGTTCTCCATGTAATCATCAGGAAGAGATAAAGCTTGGATAATGGACCTGTATATTTTAAATTTTCTGTCTTTGAAGAACTATGGATCAAAATAAAACTTACCTCCATTTTTGCTTGTTCAATAAATTCAAAACATTCTGGAAAATAAGATAGGATATTGGTTTCAGGCAGATCCAATATAGAAATGCTCTTGTATACAAAGTCACTGAGGAAAGCATTTTCAACTCCATATGCAACATTGAGAATATGAGTCACCTTAAAGGGAAAAAAAAGATGATTTTTTAAAATTCTCTAATGAATTAAAATTACATTAATTAAAAAGAGAATGAGATGTTGAGATCTGTAACAAGAATAAACAAACAATTTAAGTATGACTCACTTGAATAATACTTCCCACAGGAAGCTTCCTCTGACTGCCTTGTCCCTCACCAGAAGTGCTAATTCTATACACTCGCACAGCACCCTCTACCTGCCCTAATTATGGCTCTTACCACTCTGACATTATCTGTCTCCCTCATGATACTAGAAACTCCGTGATGGGAGGAACCATGTTTGGCTTCTTCACTACTGTAAGTAAGCACTGTGTGTGAGCAGTGATCTTAAGCACAAAAAGTACTTATAATTGTTGGATAAATCAATGAATATGCATATTAAAAACCTGATTAAGGGAAGTACATCAATAATACAAACTTCTTCTTCAATAATTACTTCCCAGTTTTCCTTCATGTTCTTTAGAAGTCTGATAGTTCTCAAGTGTGGCTGCACATTAGATTCACCCAGTTAACATTTAAAATGTCAGTGCTACAGGGCCTCAAATCTAGAGATTCCAGTGAAGATAGCCTGGGCGAAAGGATGGTCATGAAAGATTTTCTTTCAAAAGCAACTTTCTACCCCATCTATGTGTTTGAGCTCCCTTCCTACAATCTACAAGCATATGGAAGGAGACATGTGGAAAGTCAATTCAAAGAATCCAAAAGCTAAATGGATCCAGAAAGAGGGCACTGTTTCATATCATGGCATGCCTCACTATATTCTTTCTTAGCATGGGTGTTAGATTTTACCTGTCAGTATTTTAATGTATTTCACACATTTTTTTTAATTTTTAAATTTTTTAAAAGTTTATTTAAATAATCTCTACAGCCAAAGTGGGGCTTGAATGCACGACACCAAGATCAAGAGCTGCACACTCCACCAACTGGGCCAGCTGGCTGCCCCTCACACGTTTTAGAACGTCTTTCCAGCTCTGCCCCTCTTGCCTCCACCACCCTCATAGCCACGGCTCTGGCAGTACCCTATTTCTCCCCCTCGGACAACTGACTAGATCCAGGCAGACACCAGATTTAAACAAAATCAGATTATTTTTAGAAATTTAAAAATAGGTGTACGAGACAGCTGGAATGGTCCACAAACTTGAGAGCTTTAAGACAGCCACTTTCTATTACATGCTCAAAGAAGCTGAAGAATTTCTGCTCCTAAATAAAAATACACAGATGTGCAGAAAGAGGACATGATGCCAGTAGAAGAGGGGGACCATCTTGGATAGCCTTCTATTCTCTAGGACAGCCACTCTCTGCTCTCGGATTCCAGAGTTTCCCCTAAATCATTAAACAGACATTCTCTTTGCTTCCCAACCTAAAGAACATTGATTATGACATTTCGGGATGTAGGCCCCATGAAGACAGAGCCATAGGACATTCATTTACTAACCTAACTGCCTTGTAGAAGAAAGACAACAGAAAAAAACCCAAATGTCTACTCAAGAGAGATTTTTTTTAAACATTTATTTATTTCTAAGAGACAGAGACAGAGAACGAGTAGGGAAAGGGCAGAGAGAGAGAGGGAGACAAAATCCGAAGCAGGCTCCAGGCTCTGAGCTATCAGCAGAGAGCCCAACGTGGGGCTTGAACCGATGAACCGTGAGATCATTACCTGTCAGACACTTAACTGACTGAACCTCCCAGGTCCCCCGAGAGATTCTTAAATAGAGATGAGAAGGGAGAAACTAGAAAGGTAAGAACATTTTTAGAAGATAAAGCCTGAAATGTCCTTCTGCTTTCCCCAGTGAAGTCTTATCTATGTCAAGTCACTCATTGCCAGTGTACTTCTGGCCAGGATTATGATTCTACCCTTAATTGCATAGTATCTTCCAATGTTTTACATTATTGATGTGTCTGCCTTGTCTTTACCATTATATCCTACATTCCCAAAAGACCAGGGATGAAATGAGGTCTTTTATGTATAGAAGTATTTATGTTTGTGTCTGTGTGTGTGTGTAGAGACACATACATATACATACAGACACATACATATATATGTATTCACAGGATTATGGAGAAAACCAAATGAGAATCTGGGAATACCTGTTGAAAGGTAAAAGTGCTTTACACCTATGCCTGGGTAGTTTAGCTAGTGAGAAGTGCAATCTATAGATGTATTGATTGGTCCTGATAGAAAAGAATTATACTGAATTACAAGTGGTGGTGGTGATGGGTACCCAGCCTAAAACCCTCTCTAGTAATTAAGCATACTTTCAAAATGTAGGTATGGAGGTCCTAACAATGGTTGTCCTTGGGATGCCCTTTGTAACAGGGATAAGAAAAAAAGACGCTTTATTGCAAACTTAATGTATGCTAGACATACAAGTTACCTCACTTAATCTTCACATACAGGCATTATTATTTCTAATTTTAATAAACTTATATACTGTGAACTGGCTCAAAAATTAGAACATTATAAAAAAGAAACATTGAAAAGTTTTGCTCTCACTCTGCCCTTATCTACTCCATTATCTCTTTCCCTAATGGTAACCGCCTTTGTTGGCTTCCTGTATATTCTTTTAGAGCGTCTTTAGGCAAATTATTTATTCTCTTTCTTACACAAAGACAACACCTTGGGTTCTCCTCTCATTTAAATGTGTGCTAGACTGCTGGTGGGAATGCAAACTGGTGCAGCCACTCTGGAAAACAGTGTGGAGGTTCCTCAAAAAATTAAAAATACAACTGTCCTATGACCCAGCAATTGCACTACTAGGTATATGCCCAAGGGATACAGGTGTGCTGTTTCGATGGGGCGCATGCACCCCAATGTAACAGCGCAATCTACAATAGCCAAAGTATGGAAAGAGTTCAAATGTCATCCACTGATGAATGGATAAAGATGTGTGTCTGTGTGTGTGTGTACATGTGTACACAATGCAGTATTACTCAGCAATCAAAAAGAATGAAATCTTGCCATTTGCAACTACATGGATGGAACTAAAGGGTAATATGCTAAGCAAAATTAGTCAGTCAGAGAGACAAATATATGACTTCACTCATATGTGGAATTTTTAAAAATTTTTTTAATGCTTTTTATTTATTTTTGAGAGACAGAGAGAGAGAGACAGTGGGAGCAGGGGAGGGTCAGAAAGAGAGGGAGACACAGAGTCTGAAACAGGCTCCAGGCTCTGAGCTAGCCGCCAGCACAGAGCCCAACGCAAGGCTCAAACCCACGAACCGTGAGATCATGACCTGAGCTGAAGCCGGACGCTCAACCAACTGAGCCACCCAGGCGCCCCTCATATGTGAAATTTAAGATACAAAACAGATCAACATAAGGGAAGGAAAGCAAAAATAATATAAAAACAGAGAGGATGACTGGATCGCTGTCTGGTTTGGGTAGCAAGGTGATGCTGGCTTCGTAGAATGAGTTTGGAAGCTTCCCTTCTATTTCTATTTTTTGGAATAGTTTGAGAAGAATGGGTATTAGCGCTGCTTTAAATGTC
>NC_043702.1:48519857-48540280 GCF_006229205.1 Suricata suricatta
ACATTAAAATGAAATTCCTAATGAAATTTCTGAAATGATCCTCAAGGGAATTTCTATTAATTATAGCATGTAAGTCTTAGAATATGCCTTTGAAATGTGCCACACTTTTAAATCAATAATCGTGTTTTGTAGAATCACTAAATTTTTCAATAAGTCCTCTATTAAGCTGGTCAGTTTACCTCAGGAGGATCTTTTAAACAGCTGCTGGATGCTGTTTACACATCACCAGGATGAAAGTGACTTTGAACTAGTGTATCATAAGAGGGCATGGATAATGAAACGCTTGCCAATGAACAAATTTTATCACTTTTTCTAGTTTTCATTTTTCTCTGAGAAGTATTAATTTATTAGTGTAAACAAGACTTTGAAACTTGTCCTACTTATGTTAAAATATTAATCTAAGATGGGTGCCATTAGGAAAATACAGTAATTCTCATATCCTTTTGCAATTCCAGGACATTATCTCGTATTACCAGCCAGTTATTACTATAACTGTTACTCCAACCGCCTCCTAATACTCACTCTGATTTCTTTTCCACACGGCCTCTAACGAGCAATCTTCCTAAACTGCAAATTTGATCCTCTTACTTCCCTAGGTAAAGACTTTCACATACTTCTGGATAAAGTCCAAACATTTTACCCCGCCTTACATGAACTTTTGTGATCGGATTCATGCTTACATCCCTGGCCTGGTTTCTCAGGGTCTTTCTTTGTCACTCTCTATTCTCAGGTTACTTTAACTTTTTTCCATCTCTGAAAGCATCAGCTGCACACAAACCATATCTCCTATCTGAACACTTCTATCTGCTCCCTCCCTATCCCTTTGAGAGCAAAGTTCAATATCACTTCTTTTAGGAAGTTTCCCTGACCTTACAATCCCCAACCCAACCCAAACAAGGGTGAAGGGCATCATCTCACATGCTCTCTAGTAGCACCTGCTTTCCCCATCAAAGCACATAACACACTGGACTGAAGGTGCTTATTTGTTGTTCTCCCCTCTGTCCCTCTGCTCCCAAAGCTTCGTGTGAACAAACCACAGCAATTCCATGAAGATGAAACACTGCTGGACAGAACAGATGGCTGAAATTTTTTTAGCAAATACTGATATAAGTATAAAGTAATAAATCATACAGTTGTGTGCGAAGGGTGGGGGAAGATGGCATTGGGGAGGAAGTGGTATGTGAGCTGGGAGTCAGGCATGGGTAGGTCTTGGACAAGAAGAGAAGAAAGGAAAGTCTATCCTACACAAAGGAAGTACATAAGCAGAGGCATGAAAATATGCCTCAAAGTCAGGTTCATGAAGATCCATGATGGAGACTGAGAGAATATAAAATTGGAAAGATGAATTATAAATCCACGTATTTTAATCAAGTACAATAATTTTTGCAACATTATTAAATGACAGCCAAAAATGCTACCAATTAAATCCTGAAATCCACTAATAGTTTGCTAAATAAATGTGACAATTATGCAATTCCTATCAAAACAACACCAGTATCCTTCACAAAGCTTGAACAAACAATCCTAAAATTTGCAGGGAACCAGAAAAGACCCTGAACAGCCAAAGCAATCTTGAAAAAGAAAACTAAAGCTGGAGGCATCACAATCCTGAGCTTAAGCAGTATTACAAAGCTGTAATCATCAAGACAGTATGGTACTGGGGCGCCTGGTTGGCTCAGTCGGTTGTGTGCAGCTTCGGCTCAGGTCATGATCTCACGGTTCATGGGTTCGAGCCCCACATCAGGCTCTCTGCTGACAGCTAGCTCAGAGCCAGGAGCCTGCTTCAGATTCTATGTCTCCCTCTCTCTGTGACCCTCCCCTGCTCATGCTCTCTCTCTCTCTCTGTCTCTCAAAAATAAATTAAAAACATTAAAAAATTTTTTAAATAAATAAATAAGTATGGTACTGGCACAAAAACAGACACATAGATCAATGGAACAGAATAGAGGACCCAGAAACATGGCCAACTAATATTTGACAAAGAAGGAAACAATATCCAATGGACTAAAGACAGTCTCTTCAGCAAATGATGCTAGGAAAACTGGACCAGTGACATGCAGAAAAATGAACCTGGACCACTTTCCTACACCATACACAAAAATAAACTCAAAATGTATAAAAGACCTAAATGTAAGACAGGCAGCCATCAAAATCCTAGAGGAGAGGACACCTGGGTGGCTCAGCTTCGGCTCAGGTCATGATCTCGCAGTTCTTGAGTTAGAGCCCATGTCAGGCTCTGTGCTTCAAATACTGTGCCTCCTCTCTCTCTCTGCTCTTCCCATGCTTCCTCTCTCTCTCTCTCTCAAAAATAAATAAAAAACATTAATCAAAAAAAGCATTTAAAAAATCCTAAAGGGGAAAGCAGGCAAAAAACCTCAATGACTTCAGCCACAGCCAACTTCTTACTCGGCACATCTCCAGAGGCAAGGGAAACAAAAGCAAAAATGAACTACTGGGACCTCATTAAGATAAAAAAAAAAAAAAAAAAAAAAACTTCTGCACAGCAAAGGAAACAACCAGTAAAACTAAAAGGCAACCAATAGAATGGGAGAAGATATTTGTAAAAGACATATTAGATAAAGGGTTAGTATCCAAAATCTATAAAGGATTTATCAAACTCAACAACCAAAAAACAAATAATCCAGTGAGGAAATGGGTAAAAGACATGAATAGACATTTCTCCAAAGATGGCCAACCCACATATGAAAAAATGCTCAACATCACTCATCATCAGGGAAATACAAATCAAAACCACAATGAGGTATCACCTCACACCTGTCACGAGTGGCTAACATTAACAACCAAGGCAATGACAGATGTTGGCAAGGATGAGAAGCAAGAGGATCTCTTTTGCATTCTGGTGGGAATGCAAACTGGTGCAGCCACTCTCGAAAACAGTACAGAGGTTCCTCAAAAAATTAAAAATAGAACTATCCTATGACCCAGCAATGCACTATTTGGTATTTATCTAAGGGATACAGGTGTGCTGTTTTGAAGGGGCACATGCACCCCAATGTTTATAGCAGCACTACTGACTATAGCCAAAGTATGGAAAGAGCCCAAATGTCTATCCACTGACGAATGGACAAAGATGTGGTGTGTGTATATGTATATATATTCAACAATCAAAAAGAATGAAATCTTCCTATTTGCAACTACATGGATGGAACTAGAGTGCATTATGCTAAGAGAAATTAGTCAGTCAGTGAAAGACAAATATCATATTACTTCACTCATATGAGAAGTTTAAGATACAAAACAAATGAACATAAGGGAAGGAAAGCAAAAATAATATAAAAACAGGGAGGGGACAAAACATAAGAGACAAATATAGAGAACAAGCAGAGGGTTGTTGGGAGGGTTGTGGGAGGGGGGATGGGCAAAATGGGTGAAGTATTAAGGAGTCTACTCCTGAAATCCTTGTTGCACTATAGGACAACTAACTTGGATATAAATTTTAAAAATAATAATAATTTTAAAAATTTAAAAAATATATTTCAAAAAACAGAAAAATAAAAAAATAAATGTAACAATTAGACCGGGCGAGAAAAAAATTCTATCTTTATTTTTATTAAATTAAAAAAAAAATTAAAATACCTCCTATACCTGGTGGCAGATCTGAAGGTTTTTTTTTACCTTGTGCTTTTTCAGAATATCCAGATCATGAGCAGCATCCTGTGACCCTATAAGAAATAAATCATATGACCTTGAACATAAAAATAATCATCCTGGCTTTTAATATAATGTTTGCAGGAATTCTATTGTTATTCATTTATTTTAAAAACTACAATCTGGGGAGCACCTGAGTGGCTCAGTCAGTTGAATGTCTGGTTCTTGATTTCGGCTCAAATCATGATCCCAGGGTTGTGGGATCGAGTCCTATGTCAGGTTCCATGCTCAGCATGGAGCCTGCTTAAGATTCTCATTCTCTCTCATAAACAAACAAAAGAATTTTAAAAAATAAAAATAAAAATGGGGCACTTGGGTGGTTCAGTCAGTTGAGCCTCTGACTTCTGCTCAGGTCATGGTCTTGTGTTCTTGAGTTCGAGTCCCATATCAGGCTTGCTACTGGCAGCACAGAGTTTGTTTTGGATCCTGTTTCTCTCTCTCTCTCTCTCTGCCCCTTCCCCACTTGAGCTCTCTCTCTCTCAAAAAGAAACAAACATTATTAAAAACAGATAAAAAGATCAATAAATAGATAAATAAATAAATAAAAAGATTCTCTCTCTTCCTCTGTCACTCTCCCTGGCTAACGCTCAAACACACAGTCTCTCCCTAAGATTAAAAAAAAAAAAGAAGAAGAATATGAAAAATGCAACTTGAGAGGACTTCAATCCAACTTTCTAAAAGACAATTTGGAAATATTCATTAAAAATATTCATCTTGGAGTGCCTGGGTGGCTCAGTCAGTTAAATGTCCAGCTTTGGCTCAGGTCATGATCTCGCGTTCAAGCCCTGCATCAGGCTCTGTGCTGACAGCTAGCTCAGAGCCTGGAGCCATCTTCAGATTGTCTCCCTCTCTCCATGACCCTCCCCTACTCGCGTTGTTTCTCTCTGTCCCTCAAAAATAAAAAAAAATGAAAAAATAAAAATATTCATCTTGTATATATCTTGTGCTCTGAAAACTCACTTCCAACAATTTCTTGAAAGTCCTAGATGTTGCAAAGGTTAGCCATCAGGATGTTCATTGTAGTATTGTTTATAATATTAAAAAAATCCAAAATCCCAAAAACAAATAAAAAACAACCAAAAGCCTAAGAATAGGGGTTGGCTTAAATAAAATATGGTACTATTATGTAGTGAAATATATATAACCATTAAAATGAAAATGCTCAGGCACCTGGCTGGCTCAGTTGGTATAGGATGTGAGTCCTGATCTTGCAGTTATGAGTTTGAGCCCTACTCTGGGAGCAGAGTTTAATTAAAACAAGAATGTAAAAAATATTTATATATTCTCGATATATTAGGTGATAATACTATCATATTATAAAACACCATCGTCCATTTCTGTGAAAGCAAACAATATTTATATGACTAAAAATAAACAGGAGGAATATAGAACAAAATGTTGATAATGGGACTACAGGTGATTTTTTTCTTTACGCTCATTTGTATTTTTACAGTATATATCTATTTCTTTAAAAACGTGTTTTTAATGTTTATTTATTTACTTTTGTGAGTCAGAAAGAGAGTAGGGAGGGGCAGAAAGAATCCCAAGCAGGCTCTGTGCTGTCAGAGCAGAGCCCAACAAGAACCTTGAGATCATTACCTGAGCCAAAATCAAGAGTTAGACGCTTAACTGACTTGCCACTGAGGCACCCCGAAAATCTATTTCTTTTGTAACTTAAAAAAAGATTTAAATACAACACCCACAAAATGACTTTGGTTTGGGAATATCCAACAGCTTAGAGCAACACCATTGGGTTTATAGATTCCATGCACCAATAGGGTTATTCCCTTTTCCATTATGGAGATTTAAATCTCCATATTTACCAAACTTGGAAAATTACTCTAGCTAATTAGCAAATTCAAACAGGAGATTATTAGTCAAAATAAAGTGAGTTACACAATTGAAAAATATAGGACATTTCTTTTTTTTTTAATTTTTTTTAATGTTTTATTTATTTTTGATACAGAGAGAGACAGAGCATGAGAAGGGGAGGGGCAGAGAGAGGAGACACAGAACCAGAAGCAGGCTCCAGGCTCCGAGCTAGCTGTCAGCAGAGAGCCTGACGTGGGGCTCAAACCCACGAACGTGAGATCCGACCTGAGCCGAAGTCGGAGGCTTAACCAACTGAGCCACCCAGGTGCCCCGGGACATTTCTTATTTAAAGATTTCAAGTATTTTCTAAATTGGGATCCATTTCCATAAACAATGTTTTTCTTACCTTACCTATCTGGGGAATCTGCCAGCTTCTATTATATGATTTTAGGTAGATGAAAAGCCAGCAGATCCACTGGTTGGACAATATTCCCCCAGTAATAGGAAACTCACAGGCCCCTTACTGAGCCTATATTTAACTGTATACTTAAAAACTAGCCTATCAAAAATATTAGCATCTGTTAAAACTGGATGGTAGATATGCAACTGTTACATTATTATTGTCTGTAATTTTCTATACATTTGAAATACTTCATATTAAAAAAAATAATTTCTCAGTTTTCTCCAGGAAGTCCTAAATATCTCCAGGGGAAAAATGGCTTCAAATAAAGTATAAATACATATTATCTTTTAAATAATAATGAATTTGGGGCACCTGAGTGGCTCATTTGGTTGAGCATCTGGCTTCAGCTCAGGTCATGATCTCATGGTTCCTGGGTCCAAGCCCCGCGTCAGGCTCTGTGCTGAGAGCTAGCTCAGAGCCTGGAGCCTGCTTCAGATTCCATATCTCCCCCTCTCTCTGACCCTCCCTGGCTCACACTGTCTCCCTCTGTCTCTTAAAACTAAATAAAAAACATAAATAATAATTAATTCTACTCTACCTATTTCTTAAAATAGCAAAAGAAAAGAAAAATGAATAAATGAAATTCTTTCTGTGAACCCTAAACTGTCATTATTATATTTATCAAAGCTAGATACTATGATTATTTCCATTGAACAAACATACACCAAACAGAACAGGTTGATTATATTTCAGAATTAGCTACCACATTTTGAAAGGCCCTTCCAGAATATGAACTATATTTAAACAAATTTAGTATTCTTAAAGCCAAAAAAACACAACTTCTATGCTCTGCCTTTCAAACAATAAGAATATTATGAGTGTTAATAGTGTGAGGAAACAATTTTATTTTGCATAAATGGATTTCAGGTAATTGGCTTCTGTGTTTCATTTAATATCTAGTAATATTACAGTTCAAGTTAATTCTCTCTAAATTCTAGATATAAAATCAGCTTTTCTCCAATTTTAAGTGGTTGCTCTGTGTTACAGTCCTGTGGTAAACTCTTATTGGAAAAATACATCATTAAAAAAAATAAACACTGTAAATCATATATTATGATTATGTGTTACTTAAACCTTTGTTTTGAAAAAGTAGAATGTTATCCTTTTATACACTATCTTAATTGATATTTGAAAACAAATATAAATTTTAAGAATTTTATGATTCTAACAGTGGCTACATGAGTCATAATTATGTTGAAACTCACACAAGTGAAAAAAACAAAACCTCACAGCACTGAGTACCAAGTCAACTTTACTATAAAATAGTTTTGAAAATAATTAAAAAGTTGATGAGAAAACAACGAAGTGGGCCAATAAAAACAATTTACTATTATTTTACATTACTAATATTCATTATTTGGCCAAGGATTAGTACAGAAATATAAAGATGAGATAACTAGTTTAGAGAATATATATTAGATGCTACAGGAGATGGGACTTCTAACAAGTATAATATTTTGCGATCATAATATATGGATCATAAAAAATAGCTACTTAAGACCTCCAGAATCTTGTTTCTGTAAAAGACTCTTTTAATGAAAATACTAAATACGGGAAAGAGAGTTGGGGAGAGAGAGGGACGCAAAACTTGAGAGACTGTTGAATACTGAAAATGAATTGAGGGTTGAAGGGAAGGGGGAGGAGGGAGAGAGGTGATGGTGATGGAGGAGGGCACTTGTGGGGAAGAGCACTGGGTGTTGTATGGAAACCAATTTGACAATAAACTATTTAAAATAATAATAATAAAAAAAGAAAATACTAAATACTTTATAAATTTTGATGTAGTATATCTTAATTTATAAATCACTATTTTCACATCACAAAAACCAACCAAAAGAAAAAGCATTATTATTTAAAAAGGAAATAAATAGTATTCAAAAGAGAAATCTTTTATTTGAGAAAATTTGTAGGAATGAGCATTCATAAATGAATAGAAACAGGAGCATAAATAACTATGCGGATAACATAATATTCATGGAAGAACTGTACAAACTAAAGAGCTATGCAAATTTAATGCATTATCCACCTCTGAAAAATATTGGGCCTCCTAAATTTCAGAAATTTCAATAACCTTACAAAGGATCACAAGATTTTCACCTAGAATTGAAGAGAAGGATTGTGACTTCTTAACAGAATGTATACAATAAATAATATGTGTACCTTTTAGCTACTTTTACAAATTAAGTTAGTTTTAAGAAAAGTCCTAGTGATTTTGTTGTGAAAATACAATTTGCAAAGCCAAGGACAAAAATGCTCAATAAGATTTTTTTGTCAACCTGTTAGATGGTTCAAGGGCCTATGTAAGATTTTTTAAACGCAGAAGCTGGTTTGAATTTATGAACTAACTGAAGAGGATTATAGTTTCACAGCTTTGTTTTCTTTATTCCCCAACAACAACAACTAAAAGTTAATTTCATATACTGCTGTATACGAGGTGTGATGCTTTGAAGAAATAAAGGAAGCTCTTTGAAGCAACATAGAACCAAACCCCCATGTCCAGAGAGAAACCTAGTCGGTCAGACACAACCCCTGCATCATTCATGTGGAAGAACTTAAGATGTAATCGTCCATGGGTCCCTCGGGAATAAGGCACTCGTTACTAGGCCGAAAAAGGTCCACCTGCCTCTCACAGGAAAGGTGGTTGTACCTGATAAAAATATCCCATTTCCTGGTCCAGAGAGGAGACCAGAGAAGGACTAGTTTCAGAAGTCTCTCCCAGAACTCTCCCACGATTGTGGGAAGGGTGCCAATCTGAGAACACTACCTTGATCAGCTCAGTTTGGATATCTAGATTAAAAAAAAAATCGCAAGCAAAGTTTGTGAGAAAGTGAAATACTTTTAAATTCTACCATAGGCATTTTAAACCACCGGTACTACGATGGAAGCCAAATAACTGAAATATGTACCTGAGCATATTTTCTTTTTTAGACATGGTGTGTAAGTCCTGAGTGAGCCTTTCACACTTGCTAAATGATCCCTTAATTTTTCACTGGACTTCAGAAACAGTTAGAGATATTTATTTGAAGTTTAAGATGGCTCATGCAGCATTTCAGGTAATACATAACACAATAACAAATCACATGTATACTGCAATTAGTTTGTTTCAAAAGCTTTTCACAACCTCAGGACAGCCCTATGAGAGAAATAGATACCTTTACTTCAGTTTTACAGATGGTTTCTTGGAAGACCAGAGAGAATAAATGACTTGCGCTAGTTCATCTATTAAGGGGTGGAGCAGGACTGAGGACCTGGACTCTCCAGAGCAATCTATATGACAGTGTAGAGCAGGCGGGGTAAGACTTGAGCTTGGTGCCCAACTCTGATATTTACTAGGTGTGCTGCCTTGAGGAAGTTACTTGACCATTGTTAAATCCAGTTTCCACCCTGTAAAACGGAGCTGATAATCCCTAATTCAGAGAGTTTTTTAAAGAAGATGCTCTGGGGGGCGCCTGGGGGGCTCATTCGGTTAAGCACCCGCCAACAGCACTGGTCATGATCTCACAGTTTGTGGGTATGAGCCCCGCATCAGGCTCTGTGCTGACAGCTCAGAGCCCGGAGCCTGCTTGTATTCTGTGTCTGCTTCACTCTCTTTCCCTCTCCTACTCATGTTCTGTCTCTCTGTCTCTATCTCAAAAATAAATAAACATTAAAATTTTTAAATTAAAAAAAAAAAAAAAGATGCTCTGTGCACTTCACTACAGTTCCTGGCTATTTCTGATTCCCAGTTCAGTGTTCTTTCTACTCAAGACTGGCTTGGCTGCATAAATATTGGGAAATCATTAATCCTTTCAGGTCTTAATTTCTGTATTCATAAATGAAAAATAATTCAAACCCACTTGAACACACAGCTAATTTTTTTAAAGAATACCATACCATATCCTTCCAAGCTAACAAGTTTGTGTTCTCATAGCTGTGCTTCAGTCGGTATTTGTGGACCATACTTTGTATTGAGAAACAATATTCTCTATAATACAAGAAATCATAAAACTATCAGAATCATAGCTATAAAATAAAAACACAATTTCGCAGTAACACTCCAAAAATAGGCACACAGATAGATATGGCTACAGGAGTCATGCATTCCAGAAGACAATCACTTGGTTATTTCAAGTATTAACTTTTCTATAACCTTACCTTGCCACTTGCAGTTTTACCCAATAAAAGCATTCTTTTTAATTTGATGACTTTTAAGGCTATGTTCATTTATAATCAAGAAAATACAACATTAACATGTTGCCCTACAGACAAGTAAAAAGACAGGATGAAAGCTCTTCTAAAATCCAAATACCAGGTGCCATGTGCTACCAGAATCTATGCTTCTTGTGGATGGATGTGGTGTAGAAACATCACTGGCCAGTTAATGGATGTCTCAAATCTAAAAAAGGAAACCTTTTAACTTTTCAGCAAGCTAGCTGATAGAACAGAGTATTAAATATTCGGGGGGGGGGGCTGAGAAAGTGATACGGCTAAAAAGAATCAACGGGTTAGTGGCAAATCGATATACTCACCCAAGAGCAACCATGGCTTAATAACACCAACATGCAGGTCCAAGCTAAGGTCCTGCACATAACCACAACTACCCCCACTGCTCGGCTCTACTTCTTCCACAACATGAATTCTGGCATCCTTCCATGTTTCTATAATTTTCTTTCCAGTTAGCGTTGTCACCCTGGTACATTGCTTCCTGAGATTATTCCGGGAGAACGCTTTAATTTCCTGGTTAAGGGAGTGCATTACATGAGCAGTGGCTAGAAACAATACAAGCAAATCTAGCCAACGGTGCGAAAGGCCGAACTGCACGTCTCTTAGTGCTCAGATAAAAAATAGAGCCGCAGGTGTGCAAACCTCCCCAGGTGAGAGCAGCCACACACCGCAGACAAAGACCTTCAGGTCTGTTTTTCCCAGCACCAGCAAGTAAAGTGAAGTTTGATTGGCCATTGAGAAACGGGCCCCGATTGGATGCTGTTTCTTCTTCCGGGCAGCAGGACTCTGTATTACTTCTATCGGCTCGCTCAAGGAACCTGCTGAGAAGGTTTCTTACTGTCGCTTACCAAGTCTAGCTTTATTATTCACGCAAAATGCTAGACTAGAAGACTTAGAGAGACGACTGATATTTCCTCGCTAGTTGTAGGCAGTGATTTTCCTGCTGTGTTCGATTGGTGTCACTCGGGGTAGTGACCGTGAACAAAAAGCGCTGAGGTGGGTATCGCTCCTGCTTTAGCGAAGAGCCAGAATTATAGTGCAAACCGTTCTACTCCGCAGGGTTTCTCTGGTCTGCCTGGATGTCAAAAATAACTTTTTACTTATGTCTTGCACATTTTATGCTATCGCTGCTAAGAAGAATGTTTGCTACATGAGAACTGTTGTCGAGAGGAACTTCAGGCTCGCGTTTTCCAGTGTTTCCCCCATGGCTTCACCATCAGTAGAATTCTTTATCCGGTGAATATACATTCTTTGTAACGGATTTCTTCAAGTTTTCCGTTCCTAGTTTCAGAAAAACAGGTATGCAAACAAATCTACAAAACAGATTAGTTATGAAATGGTGATTTTGTTTACAAAAGGATGATTTGTTTTGCAAAAGAAATCATAAGGATACTTTAAATGGGAATTTTCCTTATCCCATTTAAAATAAAATACAATTTTAAATGGACTTACAACGTATTTATACATGTAAAAGTAAAGAAGTTGCATTTAATGAAAATTTCTCCAACACTATATACCAAACTTTTTGCTGTTTTGAATTTTTCTGATGTAGAATTAAAATAAACCAAATTTCTCTCTGTTGATGAGTGAGCTATAAGTTCAGACTATCTACAAGGCACCCTAGAACAAAGAACTAAAAAAAATGGTTTGACCATTTAAACAATCACAGGTTTGTTAAAATCAACTCTAACCAGACATTATTCCATATGTTTATCTACAATGATTAAAGAACTATCAACGCTTGAGCACTTCCTACTTGTTAGGAACTGTGCTTGCAAGCAGTTTTTGGATTCTCACTGTTATCTATCAGGTGCTTAATGATGCTTTACACACATTATCCCTTTGATCTCACCACAAGCCTATTATGAATATTAAAATCATCTACATTTTACAACTTAGCAAACTCAGATGCAGAGAGAGCAAATAACATATCTAACGCTTCACAGCTCCTAGGTTTGTAACTACAAATAAAACCTAGGTTTACTTTAGTCCAATGCGTCAGCTCTTATTTTCTTTGGAACAATCCCCCGCTCCTTCAAAATGCTAATTAACAAATATTTATTTAGTATCTGCTATGTGCCAGGCACTGTCACAGTCATGGGGGGATATAGCAATGAATAAAACAAAGTCCCCTCTTTCATAGAACTTATATCCAAGTGGAAGGAGCAGATAGACAGACAATAAATAAATACATAACTGTGTTAGGTCATGATTTAAGTGCTAAAAAGAAAAGTTAAGTAAAATAAGGAAACAGAGTAAAAGGACAATGTGCTATTTGGTATGGGTTGGTAGAGGAGGCCCCTCTCTTAAAGCAAAACTTGAGCAGAGACTTGAATAAAGTTCAAGAGGCAGCCCCTCCCAGCCATCTGGGAGATGAGCTTTGCATATGGAAGAACAGCAGGTGCTGAGACAGAAGTGTACTGGTGGGAGGAAGAAGATGGAGACATTCAAGAAACTTAGAGGTGGCTAATGTGGCTTTGGGAGGTGAATGAAGGGAAGAGTGGTAAGAGATGAGGTCTAAGGAAAAATAATAAAGACTTTGGGTTTTATTCAGAGTGAGATGGGAAGCCACAGGAGAGAAATGGGTAGAGAAGTGATAGATCCTATGTTGTGCTGTCTGGATCTCCCTGTAGTGAATACCTGTTGTCTTGGTGTGCTTTTGGCTGAAAGTCCACAATCCCTCCAGGGACTGCCTCAACTGCAGAGAGCCTTCTTGCCTTCAGTTTTGTCTTTCACAGAATAGACCACATCCTCACCCATGATGAGGGAGCATAATGGCGTGGCATCTTAGTACAATTTGAAACAACTCTGAAGGGCACTAGTAGCTCTACAGACACACATGTAGTTGGCCAAGACTGTCATTGGGCATGCATAACCTTTCAACTTCTCTGTCCATCCAATCCTGATCCTTCCCTTCACTACAACAAATGCTGATACTAAGAGCAATCCTTAAAAAACTTCCTGCATGCTGGAACTCTACCCCAGTCTGCTCCAGGCAAGCAACATGATATTATGCTTATGCTGCAGAAGGATCTTTCTAATGTCTTTGAGGAGAGGGGGTAAAATGGCAGCAGGGAGATGTGTTAGGAGACTACTGTATTGGTCCACAAGGGAGAAGAATGGTCCATATGGTTGCTTGGGCTAGAATGATAGCAGAGGAAGAAGTAACAGGTTGTAGGTATATATGAGAAGCCAGGTGAGGATTTATGTCCATATTAATGTGGAGGAGATCAGGACAACTACAAGGATTTTTGACCTAATCAACTGAAGAGTGGACTTCCCATTTGCCAAGAAAGGGGTAATGTAGAGATGAAAATTTCACTTGGGGGCATGTTAAACTTAATATGCCTATGAATCAACCAAGTAGATATGTCGAGTGGACAGCTGCAAATATGAATCTGGACTTCATAGACAAGATCTCTGCAAGATGTGTACATTTTGGAGTAATCGGCTTAAAGACACCTTTTAAAGCCACAAGACTAAATATGATCTAGTAGAGAAGAGTGACAGAGAAGCATCAGCCCTTATTCAGTGGTGAGGAAGAGGAAGAAGATCCAGCAAAGAAGACCAAGAGGAAGAGGTCCAGAGATAGGAGGGAGAAAAGAGAGAGAAGTCAGAGAGTACAAACAAAGTGTTTCAAGGAGGAGAGTATGACCAACTGTTACATGCTATTGATCATGTTAATTAAAATGAAGACTGAGCACTACTGCTGGATTTAAAGGCCTCCTTAGCAGGAACAGATGCTTAGCAGGAACAATATCTGATTTAATCCTCATGACAACCCAGTGAGATAAGTATTATCTACTACATTTTTAAAGAAAAGGACATTAAATTGAGAACTTAAGGACCTTGCCTTTGGTCACAGAGTTTGGGGTGTTTTTTTTTTTTAATTGTTGTTAGATTCTAATAACAAGGAAGAACAGAGTTCCATCTTACTCAAAAGCCCATATTGTTTACACCGCATCATTCTATAGAGGATGGGTAGAATCATTGACTACACCTTGATAGCTCCAGTCTCTGCTGATAATTCTGTAATATTAGCATGCCTGTGGTAGTGTTGGACACTAAGACACTGATTGTATTCACTGACTCTACCCAACTCAGCCCTTCATTTTACAGAACAACCAAGGTCCAGAGAGGTAAACTGGTTTGTCTAGTAGCACATCACTTGTGATTCCAGGTCTCTTGACTCAATTTTTACTGCTTGTTCTATTTCAATTTATGGTTTTCCAAAAAATCCTTTAAGGGCAAACATCCTTTTCACATAGCTAGTCTGGATGCAGAGGGATTGGGAGAAGCACCACTCTCTCAAGCCTGGAGAGCTGGCAGAAGAGAAAGAAGAGACAAAATGTTATGAGATCCAGTATGGAGGGAACGGAGGGAGAGGCAGCATTCCATCCCTGCAGGAAGCACTGCCTATCCTGGGACATGATTAGTAAGGGATTATCTTGAAGGAGGGGGAACATTCCTTACAGGGGCTAACAGGCCCTGGGCTGGGCAAAAGAGGAAAGTGTGAAGTGAATACACCCTGGAGTATGTTCCCATGCCCCCAATATAGTTTCTCTCTTCTAACAGATTTAGAGTATTTATGCCAAGTGCTGCACTAGGTATTTTCTTTATTTTAATATGAAACAATATTATTTTTTAAAAAGCAAAAGAATAAAGGTTATATACAAAAAGGACCTGAAATCATTAAGCTGATTCCAAAAATGAAATGAGTAGAAAATCTGTGGTGAAACCAGAACAAAGCACCCCTTCTTTGGAGAAGGTCTTTTATACAACACTCAGTCAGCGGAGGATGGATTGCTAGAGAGGTGACTATATATACATTTTCAAGTCATTTTTGCATGTGCAGAATCATCCAGATCATCCCAAGACTGAATGGGCAGTCCTGTGGCTTCATTCCTTTTCCATAGTCCCAACAAGGCTACGTGAAGTTCAACTCTTGATGAGCCGCTTACAACAGCAGTTCCTTGGGACCCAACACAACAGGTGGGTCAGATTTCCCTATGAGAAACACAGGCCACCTACATCAAAGTATCAAAATGGACAAAGTCCTTCGTTCCTCTTCATTTCGATTATTGTCCTAGGTATTTTCTTAGTGTTATCTCTAATCATCACAAAAGTTCCACCTTTAGATAAAGTAATTGAAATGCAAAGACCTAGTAAGTAGTGGATTAGAATTCGATCCCAGGTCTGTGGGATCCCAATGCCCACTTTCATCCCACTACATTACACACTTGGACATACTACATAATAAAATCATCATGGTGATATATAATCTTAACTCAGATATGGCTTATATGGCTGAAAACATAATAAATAATAAATCTACCTTGCATTACAATTTTGGGCTCAATTTTGTACTTCATTGAGAATATGCAGACACAGGCTGAAATAAATACAGAGAAAAACCAAACTTCTCTAATGATTATGGCACTGTTCCTTGTGCAAACTTTTTAAAGATATTTTCAAAAAATTAGTTTATTCAGGGGCACCTGAGTGGCTCACTTGGTTGAGCATCGGCTCTTGGTTTCAGCTCAGGTCATGATCTTACAGTTCATGGATTTGAGCCCTGCATAAGGCCCTGCACTGACAAGGTGAATCCTGCTTGGGATTCTTTCTCTCCCTCTCTCTCTGCCCTTGCCCCTGCTCACTCTCTTTTTCTCTCAAAATAAATAAACTTTAAAAATAATAGTTTAATAAAAAGAAGTTTGAATGCAAAATTCCTTTATGAATACAATGCCTCATATATTAGTATGTTACTGGAATATTTTAATTACATAACATTTTTTGTTTATATGTGAATGGCCATAGTGATAACAAAAAGAAGCAACAAAGACAGAAGTAGAAATTTTCTACATTTCCTTCCATATATAATCTTCAAGTCTGTAATGATAGTTAAGGATCTCACATGGCCCAAAATAAGTGAGATCTTTTCAAAGCCTGGAGAAAGAGAGTTTAGGATATAATTTAGATCTTTAGAGTTCAATTCTTTGTAGTATACATTTTGAAAAAAGTAAGATTCACATACTTGTCTAATTCTTTATCTTTTCTATCTCCCCTCAAAAAACACATGATTTTTACTTTAATTTTCGAAATTAGTAACCTGCTAGGTATAATAAGAGTTATCTTTATTGCAGCCACTAGGAAACAAATCAACAAACAAGCATTATGGCATATCTGCAATGAGCCTATTACTTCTTCAAAGGCTGTAAAAGTAAAAAAAAAAAAAAAAAGGTATTTGATTGCAGTTAACATACTATTAATTATAATACACACCATTATTTTGTGTACCACCAGAAGAGAATAATAATGTCAGTTAAAGTATTCAATGTGTGGGGTGTCTGTGTGGCTCAGTCCATTAAGTGTCTGACTCTTTATTTGCGCTCAGGTCATGATCCCTGCACTGAGCTCTGTGCTGACAGCTCAGAGCCTGAAGCCTGCTTTGGATTCTGCTTCTTCCTCTCTCTGCTCCTCCCTCACTCACGTTATGTCTCCCTCTTTCTCAAAAATAAATAAACATTTAAAAAATTTAAATAGAACTGATAAAACTCAATAACTAAAAATAGATACTGATTTCCAAGAGCTTAGAATTCCATTTGGAAGGGGGGAATCAACCAAAAAAAAAAATTTACAGAATGGAAAATCAGTATTTGCAAAAATATAGAGGTAAAAAAACAACGCATGTTGTAGGGAAACTTCCTGGCTATAAAGAAGGGTATAAAGTTGGGAATAAAATCTATACAATACAGTGAGTGTAGGTTGTACAAGCTTCAAAACTCAGGTGGAAATGTTTGGGCTTGTAGTGTTTATGAACAGTAAGAGTGACATGGTAAGAAATATGTTGTTGTAAAGGCCAAAGAAAATAATCAGACGACCAATAAGAAAGCTAAAGTGATAATCCAGGTATGAGGAACAAGACAACTTGGATTATGTTGAAGCCGATAAGAAGAACTGATGATTCAAAGGACATTTTTAAAAAATAAGTGAAAGATTAAAAAAAACTGAACATAGAGCTTGAACAAAGCTTCGTTGAACATGATATGAAAGTTTAAAACTAGGGAAACTTGGACATTAGTCTTATGAGGGTTATGAACTACATTTTTATAGAGTGTTGAAGAACCCAACTTATTTATTTAGTGCCTATCATGTTGTAAGCACTCAATAACTTTTTCACGGATGGACAGATGAGTGAGTAAAGCCAGGACATCTGAGTTGAATTGAGGCCATTCAAATAGAGGTGAAGGTAAACAAGAAAATATGAATTTCTCAAAAGATCCAGTTTAGAGAAAGCACAGTCAAGGACAATGCCCTGGGGGACAAATTTTGGAGACCTGAAAAGCAAGTGAAATATGAAAAGAAACCAGATGAGGAGAAGTCATGAAAGCCAGTAGAAAATATGGATTGTGTAATCAAAGGTCAAATAGAGTTTAAAACAAAAATGCTGGGGCCCCTGGGTGGCTTAGTTGGTTAAGCATCCAACTTCGACTCAGGTCATGATCTCACAGTTCGTGGGTTTGAGCCCCGCATCAGGCTCTATGCTGACAGCTAGCTCAGAGTCTAGAGCCTGTCTTCAGGTTCTGTGTCTCCCTCTCTCTCTGACCCTCCCCTGCTCACGCTGTCTCTCTCTCTCAAAACTAAATTTTAAAAAATTTAAAAATTAAAAAAAAAAGACTTTAAAAAATGCTGTCCAATGGTATAAAAACTTACAGAGAGGCCAGGGGACAGAGAAACAACAAAAGGTAACTTGACCTAATAAATGAGATCAACTGTAGATTTTATGTAGAATGGCTCCATCAGAGTGGTAGAGACAGCTGTCAAATTAGAGGGCTGAAGGGATTTGATGGATCAGAAGCAGAGGCAGATGTAAGTGATGCTCAGGAAGTACTAGATTGTCAATGACAGAAAACTCCCCTTTCGTGGCATCATCCTCAAGTAATGTTCTCTCCACTTCCTGCCAGGAATTTATCTTCTTCCAAACATATATATATATAGGATTATACCTAATTATATATATATATACACATACATGCATATACATGTATATATATATACATGTGTTATATATAATGTGTGTATATGTATATATATATAACACATGATATTTTTACTTAAAATGATAGAAATGGAGAAGAGAACTGTGATCAAATTATTCAAAAAAATCAGGAATATATGGATACATAAATATCAGGAATAATATGGATAATGTTAACTAAGTTAATAAATCCTAGGATATTAAAAAATACTAGTGGGCATATCTTGAAGTTTAAAAGAATTAATTTTATGTCAACCAAAAGAACACGGTGGATAGTAATGTTAACTGAAGATGTTGTCTAAAGCACTGGAATAAGCAAACAACAGTAAAACAGTCAAGAAGTTTAGATGACTGGGTCATACTTCAGCTGATCAACCCAGTAAAAAAAACTATCTATATTTCTGGATTTTAGATGGATGAGTTAGAAAGCCATAGTGCTTTATTTCAAAATATGTCTTGGTATCATGGGTGGAATAGGTGAAGGAGATTGAAGAGCACTGAGAAATGTATAGAATTGTTGAATCCCTACATTGTATGCCTGAAACTAATATAACAATGTAACATATGTTTCTAAACTGGAATTAAATTTAAAAACTTTTTATAAAATGTGTCTTGGTGTCAACATGCAGTTGGATGACCAATCGGTACAATGCAATATAACATTTCTTCTATTTTTATCTTCAGTCCTCTCAATTGAGTCAAGAGTTCCTAGTAACCTTTGCTTCTCTGGAAATACCCCTAAGGAACTATATATTTATCTTGAAGTATCTCTATAGATATTCTATGAGAATGACTGGTAAAAGCTAGAATCACTAGAGCTAAGCATGTAGAAGAAAGCACTCAATCTTTTCAAAATTGTTTCTGTAAGTGCTCACACCTGCAGCACATATACTAAAATGAGAATGCTAGAGAAGCTTAGCCTAGTCCCTGTGCATGGATGATGTACATGTTTGTGAAGTGTTTCATATTTTTAAAAAACATTATTTAAAAATGTTTGGGATGAGACGATGTAGAGTGAAAGGATTTTTTGTGATCTCTGAGACGTCACTCATTTGTTGATACTTAGATTTAAAAAGACCAAGATTGAAAGACTTCAGATTTTAAAGACTTGAATTTAAATACATTGATAAATAAGTATTTAACTCAATGAGAGTAAGGCATATTGGATCAATTAACTTAGGGGATAAATGCAAATTTCACAACTCTTTCAGTGCTGAAATTCTAGAAAGTAGAGTGCAAGAGTAATGAAGTAAAAGTCAGGGAATGAAGGTTATATTCCTAGGTTTTGGCTGATCTCAGTTTCAGATTTTGTTAATTTTTCATATGAAGTATATATCCCATTTCTAAAACTGCAAGCTGCCTCCATTTGAACATTGCAGCAAATATTGAAAAACTTTGCATGACTGTTTCTTCTATGGAAAGACTATGAAAGATAATGTGCTCTTCTATAGTTGTCCATTTGTAGACTCTTTTAGCAAGTATGGAGTATTTGCCTGCTAATCAAACATGTTAAAATAGCTATTTTGGGGGAAAAAGCAAAAACACATTTTGGGTTTATTTATTTGATGTACATTTCTTGTGTTGTTTTGTTTTTGGTGTTTGTTTGGGGTTTTTTTTTTTTTTTACATTCCTTGTGTTTCTGTAGAACAAATCAAGGTGCATGGCTTTCTTTAAATATACTTTTAACACATGCACTGCCAAAATTCAAATGGGAAGAGATAGAAAGCATGAACAGACGAATAACCAGTGAAGAAATTGAATCCGTTATCAAAAATCTCCCAGTGAATAAGAGCCCAGGGCCAGATGGCTTCCCAGGGGAATTCTACCAGACATTTAAAGCAGAGCTCATACCCATTCTTCTCAAACTATTCCAAAAAATAGAAATAGAAGGAAACTTCCAAACTCATTCTACGAAGCCAGCATCACCCTGATACCCAAACCAGACAGGGACCCAGCAAAAGAAGAGAACTACAGAACAATATCCTTAATGAATACAGATGCAAAAATACTCAACAAGATACTGGCAAATCGAATTCAACAGCATATAAAAAGAATTATCCACCATGATCAAGTGGGATTCATTCCTGGGGTACAGGGCTGGTTCAATATCTGCAAATCCATCAGTGTGATCCATCACATTAACAAAAGAAAGGAAAAAAAAACCATATGATCCTGTCGATAGATGCAGAAAAAGCATTTCACAAAATACAGCACCCTTTCTTAATAAAAACCCTTGAG
>NC_043702.1:48540380-48549658 GCF_006229205.1 Suricata suricatta
TGGGAATGTAAACTGGTGCAGCAGCTCTGGAAAACAGTGTGGAGGTTCCTCAGAAAACTATCCATAGAACTCCCTTATGACCCAGCAATAGCACTGCTAGGGATTTACCCAAGCGATACAGAAGTGCTGATGCATAGGAACACATGTACCCCAATGTTCATAGCAACAATGCCAACAATAGCCAAATCATGGAAAAAGCCTAAATGTCTATCACCTGATGAGTGGATCAAGAAGATATGGTATATATACACAATGGAGTACTACATGGCAATGAGAAAGAATGACATATGGCCATTTGTAGGAAAGTGGATGGACCTTGAGGGTGTCATGCTAAGCGAAATAAGTCAGGCAGAGAAGGACAGAAACCATATGTTTGCACTCATAGGTCTAACAGGAAAACAGGAGAAACCTAATGGAGAACCAGGGGGAAACAGAGTTGGGGAGAGTGAGGTATGCAAAACTTGAGAGACTATTGAATACTGAAAATGAACTGAGCATTGAAGGGGAAGGGGGTGGGGGGAAAAGAGGTGGTGGTGATGGATGGGAAATGTTTTCTTATTGGCTAGTGTAATTTTTTTAATTAAAATTTTTATTTTATTTTTTTAAATTTCATTATTTTTTAAAATTTATTTATTTTTTATTTTTTTAACATATGCAATTATTTTCCATCATTTACAATACAGTAGTTACAATTACACTCCAAACAGAAAAGCAAAGTAATAAATCAAAACCCCAACTTCTATTTCATGTAATTAGACTTATACAGCAATTAGAAGGTTAAGTAACAACTAGTTAATCACCTAATTTCACAGCTATCTGAAGTGGCAATTGTTATATAGCAGCTTATCTATGATACATTCAAGATAAACGATACAATATATTACTTGTTCATAGGCTACAACACAGCCTGCTTAATACCTTTCCTTAAATTCCACCTCTATACTACAATTTACTTGAGGTCCATGCAAAAAAGTAGCTACCTTTTATATAGGAAATGGATGATTAAGTCTTTGGTGTTGTAAAAGCAACTTCATTTAAACATAACCAATACACAGTGAAACCATTGAAGTACTTTTGCAAGAAAAGTATAAAAAATTCAAACTATGGAGGGAAATGTTTTCTTATTGGCTAGTGTAATTTTTTAAAAAAATCTTCACTATGGTGTTTTACATTTGATTTAAAATGATGAAGGAATAAGGTGCCTGCGTGGCTCAGTCGGTTAAGTGTCTGGCTTCAGCTCAGGTCATGATTTCATGGTTCATGGGTTCGAGACTCGTGTCGAGCTCTGTGCTGACAGCTAGCTCAGAGCTTGGAGCCTGCTTGGGATTCTGTGTCTCTCCCTGTCTCTCTCTGACCCTCCCCTGCTCATGCTGTCTCTCAAAAATAAATGAAAAACATAAAGAAAATTTTAAATGATGAAGGAAGGAGGTTATAAATAAAACAGAATTATCTATATGTTAATAAGTATTGAAGCTGGGTGATGGGGGGGGCACTTGGGTTCGGTTCAGTTAGTTAAGTGCCCGACTTCAACTCAGGTCATGATCTCAAGGTTCGTGAGTTCAAGCCCTGCGACAGGCTCTGTGCTGACAGCTAAGAGCCTGGATCCTGCTTCAGATTCTGTGTCTCCCTTTCTCTCTACCCCTCTCCTGCTCATACTCTGTCTCTGTCTCTCAAAAGAAAATAAAGATATAAAAAAATTAAAAAAAAAAAAAGAAGCTGGGTGATGGGTACATGGGGGGATAATTTTGCTATTTGTTCTGTTGTTTGAAATTTTGAAAATGTCCATTATTGAAAAGTAAACAAATAAGTAAAATAAATAAAAACAAATTAACTCTAATCAGAATATATACCTTTGTGATGCTCTAAAATTGGACAATGTCTTTGGAATTTAAGCATCTTAAAAATTGTATTTATTGAAGCAAAAGAAAAAGCAAAACAATAAAAGGAAACAAAGAAAAAAGAGCTTACCTAGCTAGCTAGCTAGCTAGAAAGAGGCAGGGAAAGAAAGACTAGCCTGATAACTATGCCCTAATATTATTAAAACTTCTATTAATATCTAATTGCTATTAATATTAATAATATATTAGAATTAATACTATTGAATTCTTTGGGGAAATAACTCAATAACTTTTTTGTAATCTACCCTGGGCTTTTTTTTCACTTTCTTATTTTTTTAATGTATTTTACTTTTTTTTTAAAGTAAGCTGTATGTCCAGTGTAGGGCTTGAGCTCACGACCCTGAGGTCAAGAGTTATGTGCTCTGTGGACTGACCTAACCAGGCATTCCATTTTACTTTCTTATTTTTGTATTTCTACATTAAGGAGGAGTGATGTCTGAAAAGGTTGCTTTTATCATTTATTTTACAGGTTAAGTATATTATTAGTGTTTAAGCTTGATTTAGATTACTTTTATAATGTTTCTAGAAGTGACTTTTATATCATTGTACACTATTATATTTTAAAATGTGTAGAGTTTTACCAACCCTTTCACCATCAAAGATTAGCACTGCATGGAGTTTTATTATTATTTTACAAAAGGAGAGGAACAATATAACTTCATTGTGCATGAGTGAATGGGCTTGTGTGCATGTGTGTGTATGTGTGGCTATTTATGTCTTAGTAGCATAGATGACTTCTAACTCACAAGCTGTAGAGTCATACAACGTGTGCTCGTCTCCATGGTAACCATTTCTAAGATAAATGTGCTTCCGAACAATGATCCCAAAATAGTCTATTACCCGTTTTTGTAGATTTCCATTGTAGCAGCAAAAAATAATTTTGAAAATTTTTGACCCATTTCTTAACCAACAAAAATAGAGACAACAAATATATATCAAAATCTGTGGAGAAACTATGGTTAAGTGCAATAATAATTTCTATAATAAACCCAACATTTTGTTTGCTCTCATTTTCATCTTGTGGATTATCTGTATTTATGCTTCTCCTGCAACTTTTTGGCTTCCTACATTTTAGCCATTTTATTTCTTAAGATTTCTTGGCTATAAAATAAAGAGGAAGAAATGAACTTCCAGGTCTGTTTTAGCTCTAAGATTTTATGATTTTATGATTTCTCTACTCAGCTTGAAACATTATAAGAACATGAGCTTGAAAAATAAAAACAATTGAAACTTAAGTAAGACAATTTTTTTCTCTTTAGTAGGTTAAATAACGGAGAGTTAGGTTTTATTTTTTTAAAGAGTTTTCTTTATTTGCAATGCACTTTTTTATACTTTTTTTTTTAATAGGTTCCATGCTGAACGTGGGGCTTGAACTCACAACCTTGAGATCAAGAGCTATCTGCCCCAGAGGCTGAGTCAGCCCCTATAAAGGACAGGTTTAAAACTAGTTACCATAACAACTGGATTGCTGTTCCTATAAATTCCAAATTTTTAGTCTTTTCCTCCCCCTATAAGTCGGTTACATTTTCTTAACTTTTATTAGGATATCTTAATTTTCTAAAATGAGGACAAGTTGAATGGAGTTTTTTCACTGGAGAAAATCCTTCCAGTAGTTTGAAGGATGCTCATTTTGCACATACTCCTCCACATTTCCTCTGTTAGAGTTTCAATACCTGAGTCCTCCAAGTGATTGCAAAAGACTCTGTGACCCTCAGATGGGCTGGGTCAGAACACATGTCAATAGAGGAATAGTATAAAGCAGGACAGATTCTACCCAACCCTTTTAATTCCTAGGAAATGGAAAGCTAATTGCTTGGGCTTTAGTTTCTCTACTCCTCCTCCAACAACTCCCAGGGCCATTACATTCTCTATGCTGTTAGATTTGTAAGGATCAGAAAGAGTCAGGCTCCCTAAACTTTTGTTCAGGGCACATGATGGCAGAATTGTAACACCACCTTTCCCTTTGAGAGTAATCCTTACTTTGGTCCCACCTTCTTTAGAATTCCTTTTAAATCTCTTCCTTCCTTTGGAGCATCACATCTTCTCTCAGAGTTCACCTGAATGCTGACAAGTCCTCCTTTTCTGCTTTCTTCAGTGATGGGGAAAACTTCTCTTTCTCTTATCTGGGCTTAGCACATTCTGCCCAGACCACCAAGACAATCACTATTATTCTGGCCAATTCCAGACTCACTGCCAAACATACTGACTGCTCTTAGGTCTTCACTCGGTACAAGTGTGTCTAGTGACCCAACAAAGGAAAAGAGGGTCTGGAGAATTTGTGTTGACTTTTTGGATACACGTATTTTTTCCCCAATTTATTTATTGTTTCATTTACACCCAAGTTAGTTAGCATATGGTGCAACAATGACTTCAAGAGTAGATTCCTTAATACCCCTTTCCCATTTAGACCATCTCTCCTCCCACAATCCCTTTAGCAACCCTGTGGTCTCTATATTTATGAGTCTTTTATGTTTTATTCTCCTCTCTGTTTTTATATTATTTTTGCTTCTCTTCCCTTATGTTTATCTGTTGTGTATCTTAAATTCCTCATATGAGTGAAGTCATATGATACTTGTGTTTGTCTAACTGACTAATTTTGCATAGCATAATACCCTCCAGGTCCATCCACATAGTTGCAAATGGCAAGATTTCATTTTTTTTGATTGCCAAGTAATACTCCATTGTATTAGTATATATACCAATATATATACCACATCTTCTTTATACATTCATCCATCCATGGACATTTAGGCTCTTTCCATACTTTGGATATTGTTGATAGCACTGCTATAAACATTGCTATAGAAAGCTTATGAAAGAAATTTAAGAAGACACAAAAAAATAGAAAAATATTTCATGCCCCTGGACTGGAAGAAAAAACATTGTTAGAATGTTGGTACTACCCAAATCAATCTACATATTCAATGCAATTGCTAGCAAAATAACACCAGCATTCTTCGCAGAACTAGAAACAACAATCCTAAGATTTGTATGGGAACCAGAAAAATCCCGAATAGCCAAAGCAGTTTTGAAAAAGAAAACCAAAGCAGGACGCATCACAATCCCGGACTTCAAGCTGTATTACAAAGCTGTAATCATCAACACAGTATGGTACTGGCACAAAAACAGGCACTTAGATCAATGGAATAGAACAGAGAACACAGAAATGGACCCACAAATGTATGGCCAACTAATCTTTGATAAAGCAAGAAAGAATATTCAATGGAACAAAAACAGTCTCTTCAGCAAATAGTGCTGGGAGAACTGGACAGCGACATGCAGAAAAATGAAACTGGACCACTTTCTTACACCATACACAAAAATAAACTCAAAATGGATGAAAGACCTAAATGTAAAACAGGAAGCCATCAAAATCCTCTAGGAGAAAGCAGGAAAAAACGTCTTTGATCTTGACCACAAGAACTTCTTTCTCAACACGTTTCCAGAGGCAAGGGAAACAAAAGCAAACATGAACTATTGGGAACTCATCAAGATAAAAAGCTTCTTCACAATGAAAGAAACAATCAACAAAACTAAAAGGCAACCAACAGAATGGAAGAAAACATTTGTAAAGGACATATCAGATAAAAGGTTAGTATCCAAAATCTATAAAGAACTTATCAAACTCAACACCCAAAAAACAAATAATTCACTGAAGAAATGGGCAAAAGACATGAATAGACACTTCTCCAAAGAAGACATCCAGATGGCCAACCCACACATGAAAAAATGCTCAACATCACTCATCATCAGGGAAATACAAGTCAAAACCACAATGAGATACCACCTCACACCTATCAGAATGGCTAACATTAACAACTCAGGCAACAACAGATGTTGGCGAGGATGTGGAGAAAGAAGATCCCTTTTGGATACAAGTATATATTATTTTATTTTTTTTTTTTTAATGACTTTTTAAGTCTATTTATTTTTGAGACAGAGACAGAGCATGAGTGGAGAAGCGGCAGAGAGGGAGACACATTCCAGGCTCCAAGCCATCAGCACAGAGCCTGATGCTGGACTCGAACTCATGAACCGTGACACCATAACCTGAGTGGAAGTCGGATGCTCAACTGACCGAGCCACCCAGGCAACCCTATAAGTATATTTTTAAAACAACCTTTGTGGTCAATGCCATTACATTTTTTGGCTCACCTCAAGAATGTTGGTGGCCTTAAAAGGATAGTGCAGTACCACAGAATGACTACAAAAGGCATAGTTTGTCCAATGGCCTCTTCAGTCCATGAAAGGGTTGATTTTGGCATTTGGAATTTGGCTTTGACAGAGAATACAAAGAACCCCAAGTGGAAACTCCATTTTGGTTCCCAGAGGTTAGTGGATTTTTACCTTAAAAGTCCAACTCTATCAGTCATTGTACACAGGCCAAATGACTTGAAAAGGCAGTGCTTGCTTTGTCTTGACCCTTTTTCAGACCACTAAAGTTCCAGGTATCCCTCTCTGAAAGCCCATTTATCTGAATTACTAAATCTTGGGTTATGACTCAAGTACTTTTAAAGGGGCCTTAAAGATAGTTTAGTATTTCATCCACTTTCTCCCTTCTGCTAAAAAAGTAAATGATATTATAATAGTTTATCAAGAGTTTATCACATATCATGTTATGTTGGTGATCTACTTGTTTTTATTATAGGTACTACTTTATCAAGAAGTACATACCTTTTAGTTCTCAAAAGCTAATAGAGGACCAAGAACTTCAAAAGCCTCAACTAGCAACAAATATATAATGAGTTTTAGTAAGACCTGGATATCCTTATTTTCTTTCACTGACATGGAATTGTTTTAAAAATTTTTTGGTATGGATGTGCTAGAATTCCTGTAAGTGTAAGAATTTAGGTTGTATCTAATCTATGATATTATAAATAATATACTTGTATACATTTTTTTTTTAGTTTTTTCTTCAGGATTATTTCCAGGGGTCAAATATTCAGTTTATGGGTATCTGTTTATCTGTATAGTTTATCTGTATTTAGGAGTCATGGATTTTTTTAATGTTTTTTTACACATATGTCCAAATTGATCTCCAAGAAGATTACAGCACTGTCTAAAAGTGGTCTTTTTACTACAAAAGTGGCTTTTTTTTCTCTTAGGGGTGCACAAGTGAGCAAGGGGCAGAGAGAGAATCTAGAAGGGGCAGAGGGAGAGAGAGAAAAAGATAAAGAGCAAGAAAGAGGGAAAAGGGGCTCACCCTAAGCGGGGCTCGAGCTCCCCCAATATGGTACTCGAACTCATGAACAGTGAGATCATGACCTGAGATGAAGTCAGAAGCTTAATGACTGAGCCACCCAGGAACCTCAAAAGCAGCTTAATTTTAAATTTAATTTTTCTTGTTTTCCAAAGTATGAAGTCTTGCTGCTCTAAGTTTTGGATACCTCCTTTTTTCCCCTAATGTTGTAAATTCATGAAGAAAGTGCAGTTTGGATTTTTTGTTTTATAGAGAGGAAAAGACATCTGATATCACAAAACCCCCCCACAAAATTATAAAAAGTAATATTTCTCTATTTTATTATTGCTCTTTTTTTAATTTGTTTTTTATTGATTTTTGAGAGACAAAGAGAGACAGTGCGAGCAGGGGAGGATCAGAGAGAGAAGGAGACACAGAATCTGAAGCAGGCTCCAGGCTCTGAGCTGTCAGCACAGAGTCCAACGTAGGGCTTGAACCCACGAACTGTGAGATCCTGACCTGAGCTGAAGCCGGAAGCTTAACCGACAGAGCCACCCAAGCGCCCCTGTAGCTCTTTTTCTTACAGTGAATCTTAGGCTTAACTTAAAATTTACAAAACAAAAATAAATGGTGTATTTATCAAGCTTGTCAATATAATACATTAAATTTCTCAAAGCTACAGCCAATATTGCCAGTAAAAATGCTATTCCAAGATTATTTTGGAAATAAAACATGGAGAAACTATTAAACTAAGTCAGTCAGGTGAGGATGAGTTGGGTGTCTTACTTCGGCTCAGGTCATGATCTCACAGTTCCTGGGTTCAAGCTCTGCATTGGGCTCTGTGCTGACAGCTTGGAGACTGGAGCCTGCTTTCTGAAGCAGAAAGCTTCTGTGTCTCCCTCTCTCTCTGCCCCTTCCCCGCTTGTGCTCTCTCTCTCTCTCTCTCTCTCTCTCTCTCTCTCTCTCTCTCGCTCTTTTTCTCTCTCTCTCTCAAAAATAAATGAACATTCAAAGTTTTTAAAAATAAATAGTCAGTCAAAATTATTTTGTAATTTATTAGTGTAAATATCTAGCAAATGTTTAATACTAACCTAAAAAGATTTTGGTTAATAAAATACTTCACTAGGATTCTGAATATTATCTGATTAAGAAAAATTGGGTTTTTTTTTACTTACACCTACATACCAGCTGGAGAGCTTTTTACATAAGCAAATTCTCATAATCAAAGTTGCCTGAGATCAAAATATACAGAACAATACTGGATGAGTATTACTGTAGACTGGATAGGTAACACAAAGCCTAGAGACTTCATGCCTGTCAGTTCTTAAACACTTGTGAATCACCTAGAAGAAAAATAATGTCATTGCTCAGTAAGTGGTTTTTCTTTCTCCCTTTCAACCCAGTGACTCAGCACAATGAATACACTTTGATGCATTCTTTATTTGCTTTTCCGATCAAACTAAGATGCAGGAAGCTCCACTCAGACAGCTGTGATACCACTTGCTGTGAGCTTAGCTTCAGTTTGATAAAGAGATATGTATTTAACTGATCTTAGAAAGTTTGACTACTAGGTTTGGCTATTGCTAGGCATGCCACTTTGATGTTTATCCTTACTTACAGTCTCTTCTTTTAAAAAACTGGTTAAACATTACCATTAAAAAATGTGAAAATAAAAGTAGCCCCGTTTTAAGAATGCTGTTTATAACTGCAGGTCTGTCCAGAGGCAGTAGTCACTAGTTGTCTTTTTTTTTTTTTTAAGATTTTATATTTAACTAATCTTTATACCCGACACGAGGTTTGATACACAGGCCCAAGATCAAGAGTTATGTGTTCCACCAACTGAGCCAGCCCCGAGCTCCTAAAATAGTTATCTTTTAAAAAATAATCCAAAGTGGTTTCTTTCGAGAGTTTCTAGGTTTTTTATTATTTGTATTATAATCATGTATTATTTATAGAATAAATTTTAAAATTCTGGTTTAGATTATAGACCAATTAAAATTCTTTACATTCAAGTTCGGGAAAATAGTAAGCATCAAACCTGGGTAATGGGTATATAGAAGGTTATCATAGTCTACTCTTTAAAAAAATGTTTTTTTAATGTTTATATTTGAGAAAGAAAGAGAGCACGTGCACAAGCAGGAGTGGGGCCAAAAGAAAGAGAGGGAGACACAGAATCCAAAGCAGGCTCCAGGCTCTGAGCT
>NC_043702.1:48549758-48563963 GCF_006229205.1 Suricata suricatta
TCCATAGAACTCCCTTATGACCCAGCAATCGCCCTGCTAGGGATTTACCCAAGGGATACAGAAGTGCTGATGCATAGGAGCACATGTACCCCAATGTTCATAGCAGCAATGCCAACAATAGCCAAATCATGGAAAAAGCCTAAATGTCTATCACCTGATGAGTGGATCAAGAAGATGTGGTATATATACACAATGGAGAACAACATGACAATGAGAAAGAATGACATATGGCCATTTGTAGGAAAGTGGATGGACCTTGAGGGTGTCATGCTAAGCGAAATAAGTCAAGCAGAGAAGGACAGAAACCATATGTTTGCACTCATAGGTCTAACAGGAAAACAGGAGAAACCTAATGGAGGACCAGGGGGAGGGGAAGAGGGAGAGAGAGTTGGGGAGAGAGAGGGATGCAAAACTTGAGAGATTATTGAATACTGAAAACGAACTGAGGGTTGAAGGGAGAGAGGAAGGGGGAAAAGAGGTGGTGGTGATGGAGGAGGGCACTTGTGGGGAAAGAGCACTGGGTGTTGTATGGAAACCAATTTGACAATAAACTATCTAAAAAAATTTAAAAAAAAGAAAAAAAGTATAAAATAAACCATAAAAAAACCCAACAAAAACAAAAAACAAACTCAGATGCTCAACTGGCTGAGCCACTCAGGTGCATGTCTACTCTTTTTATTTTTAAAACAATTTGTTATAATAAATTAAAATTTAGAAAAACCTTCCCTTTGAGTAAATACCTTTTGAAATACCTCTAGAAATAAAAGAGACATAAAAGAAAAATTCATCTTTCACATGAATTAAACTAATGTTTCCCATGGAAGGGAGGAAAAATATTCCCTTAATCCTAGTATTTGGTTATATTTTTACATGACATCAAACAATTTGAGGTAGCTTAAATAACTGATCATTGTAGTCAAGTCCATTGCTTTGCGTCAAACGGTTATTTAATGTTAAATGAGGGTGATAGTGGTGGCAGTTTTATTTATTTTGTATTTACATCTTGCTTATCTGGAAAAGCAAAAGCAGTGTGAAACATAGTGCCAATTATACGCTGGTAGAGTGGAAATTTGCCACCTGGAATAGAAGTTGAAAGACAGGTTATTTTGCTAATATGAGTGTATTATTAACATTCAAAGACATTTTAATGTCCTAATAAAAAACCTAACCAACACTGAATTTTCTTAGAATTCATTGCTTCTTCCATTTTTGTGATCCTTTCGTGCATCCCATGTCCCTTTCTTTTACAAGTTAAGTTCTACTTCTTATGAATAGAGTATGAATAGGGTATATCAGCAACAGATTTCCAAATGTGCTGCTTTATACAGAGCAGCTTTGAAAACTGAAAAGCTGGCTGAGTCTGCTTTAAGCAGCAGGTTTCTGAGACTAAATTTATAATTTTTCTGCAATCATTCTGAGACAAACTAACTACGGCTTATATAATGTGCAGAAGCCACAGGATCTCTTTAAAGCGCTGCACGTTTCATTAAGAAGGCAGCCAACCCTGTGTTAGTTATAACAATAGGAGAAAGGAATATGTAGGCAAATGATACCTTGTATAAAATTCAGAGACTTAGTGCTAAACAGCAGTTTCCATCTTTTCCTTTCACTAACCTGTTCAGTCAAGGTATTCAACTGAAAGGAAAACAAACCAACTTGAGTGTCCTGTTTTCAGTTCTCCTTCCCACCTTCTGTCGAGGTGCCAAAGGTCTCTGGCAGCCAGAGGAGGCAGATAAAGAGAGAACTTGAGTCTCATCTATAATGGATATTTAGTTCTGATAAAATGTTCGTTACAAAGGCTACTCTAACACATCTGGGGAAAAATTACCAAGGAGTTGGTTGTAATACACTGAACTGATCAGAAAAAATACTTTTTACACCTCTGGACGGTGGGCTACAAAGTTTTTGCTTTTGTTTTTTAAGGTTTGTTTTTTAACATCCGTGTCAGGTTAAACCTGGGTACTTAGCACATGATTGCTTGGGTATACAGTTGCTCCTAGTGTGCCTTTTCCAGTGGACTCACTACAATCCAGAATGCTTCTTTCTTGTGTCTATGAACTGTTACAGAGGCTTTCATGAGACCATGAACTCTTTAAAATTGCACTAAAACTTTGTGTATTCTTATGGATAGGATACATAGCTTCATTAGATTTATATAGCGGTCCAGGATTCAAAGTTAATTAGGAAACTAAATTATTTTTTTCAAGGATCAATTTTATTTTTTTACTTTTTAAATTTTTTAATATAATTTATTGTCAAATTGGCTTACATACAACACCCAGTGCTCATCCCAACAAGTGCCCTCCTCCATGCCCATCACACACTTACCCCGCTCCCCCCACCCTCATCAACCCTCAGTTTGTTCTCTGTATTTAAAAGTCTCTGATGTTTTGCCTCCCATCCTCTCTGTTTATAACTGTTTTTTCCCCTTCCCTTCCCCCATCGTCTTCTGTTAATTTTCTCAAGATCCACTTAAGTGCGAAACATATGGTATCTGTCTTTCTGTGACTGACTTATTTCACTTAGCATAATACCCTCCAGTTCCATCCACATTGCTGCTAATGGCATGATTTCATTCTTTCTCATTGCCAAGTAGTATGCCATTGTATATATAAACCACATCGTCTTTATCCATTCATCAGTTGATGGACATTTAGGCTCTTTCCAAATTTGGCTGTTGTTGAAAGCACTGCTGTAAACATGGGGGTAACATGTGCCCCTACGCATCAGCACTCCTGTATCCCTGGGGTAAATTCCTAGCAGTGCTATTGGTGGGTCCTAGGGGAGTTCTGTTTTTAATTTTTTGAGGAAACTCAACACTGTTTTACCTATATTAGAATGAAAAATTAATGTGGCCTATAAACACCAACACGATTGCAGCTTTGTTTTGTTTCTGCTTCGACTATTTGGAGAACATGAGTAAAAATGAGTTGTTTACTTCATTCCTTTCTTTTGATTCAATCCTTGGGCTTTCAGTCTATCTCATCCTCTCTTAAAACAAGGGAGTGAGCTAAACTAATTCCATCATTTCCAGAATTGATTATACAGCCACAGTTTTCTTTAAAGAACTTAGAGAAATTCTACAGTTTATAACTGAGTGGTTGCATTTTTACCTAATATATTAGATAACAGAACTACCAATATTTTAAAGGTAATCTATTAGATAATGTAACTATTTTCTACTTAAATCAACTTACAAATGTTTACTGTTTAAGTCAAACTATAATTAAAATCTAACACAAGAAATTATTTATACATGTATATGTATATGCTGAAGTTTGCTTTAATATGCTCCTAATATTGAATTACAGACTCTACCATATAAGTGATAATTTAGAACTAGTTAGGAAAAGTGGTTTTCCTTTCTGTATAAACTGAAAGTGATATAGCAAAAATAAAGACCATTAGAAATGGGAGAAATACAAAAAGTGTGAAAAATTTGAGTAAATTCTTATTCTAAAGTTTTGTTGTGGAAATAGTGATCAGTTGAAGTAATTAGAAACAATAGAAGAAATGATGGGGTGCCTGGGTGGCTCAGTTGGTTAAGCTCAGGTCATGATCTTACCATCATGTGTTTGAGCCCCTCATGGAGCCCCACATCAAGCTTCATGCTGACTGTGTGGAGGCTGCTTGGGATTCATTCCCTCTCCCTCTCCCTCTGCCCCTCTCCCACTCATGCCTTCTCTCAATCTCTCAAAATTAAATTAAAAAAAAAAAGAAGAAATGGAGAAATGATAAAACTTTACCATGTAAACAACCCAAGTGGGGCAATTGTATATTCAGAGTTTAAAAGCAGAAAAAAAGTGAATTTGACAGTGGCAGCTTACTTTTTATGATAGTGGTTAAGTAACACTGGACTTGAATTTAAGTAGAAATACAAAGTTGAATTTAAGCATCAGTGAACACCTAATTGTAAACATTTAGACTTTAGTGATGTTTTAATGGGGAAAAATTGTCTTCTAATGAGTTTACAATATTTTAGCATAATGTATATTTTATAATAAGAACTAATTTAACATTTACACATAATCAACACTAAGCTTACAGATTATGGTGTGTGTCTAACATGAAATAGTGAAAATATCATTTTCAGAAACTATTACTTTGAAATAGAAATTTGCCAAGCAAAGCAATGTTAATACAATTAGGTAGGCTTTTAATTTTTTTTTTTTGGTTGAATGCTGAAACAGTGAGTTAGCTATATTATTCCCTATCCACTGTCTCACTTCCTTTACTGCTCTCTCTTTCCTTTGCATTAACCTAAAAAAGAAAAATCCACAATCTTCCATCTTTTTTGTGCCATTACCAATATAGAAAATTACACAGCTGGGCAGACTGGGGCAATAGTAATAATAATAATAATAATAATAATAATAATAATAATAATAATAAAATAGCCACAACAGTGGTATTGACAAGCAGCATTTATTCTCACTGACTCGTATAAGGTACAGTACTAAAACTTACCTAGTGCATTCCTCGCAACAATCTACTGAGGTCAGTAAAATTATACCGATTTAAGGTGAAAATTTGGGATTTAGAGAGCTTTAGCCACATGTTCAATGTCACACTGCTGTAAGTGGCAAAGGCAGGATTCCAGCTCTCAGTCTGACCCCAGAGTTTAGGCTTTTTTCTGCTAATCATTTAAATACATAACTCCAAACTGAAATGGACATTTAACCTTTTCTGACACATGATATTCCATTTAAGCTAAAGAAATATTTCTATTTCAGGAATGATTGGGTGGCTCAGTTGGTTAAGTGTCCGACTTCCGCTCAGGTCATGATCTCACGGTTCATGAGTTCGAGCCCCGTGTCCGGCTCTGTTCTGAATGTTTGTTCAGAGTCTGGAGCCTGTTTCAGATTCTGTGTCTCCCTCTCTCTCTGCCACTCCTCTGCTTGTGCTCTGTCTCACTTTGTCTCTCAAAAATAAATAAATGTAAATAAATAAATAAATATTTCTACTTCACTGAGAAAATAGAAGACATGCACTTTATCTTCCCCAAAGTAATTCTACTGATCTACATCAGTGTACACATCAAGTGGTTAATAGCCTAAACTCTGCCCTTTACCAGTTGTGACCACAGGCACAACTTCCCTCTTTAAAAAGAAAAATAAAATGTACCTACTTCAAGAGTTTGCTATGAACATTAAACACATTAATACAGGGGTGCCTGTGTGGCTCAGTTGGTTGATCGTCCAGCTTTGGCTCAGGTCATGATCTCACGTTTCGTGGGTTCAAGCCCCACATCGGGCTCTGTGCTGACAGCTAGCTCAGAACCTGGAGCCTGCTTTGGATTCTGTGTCTCCCTCTCTCTCTCTGCCCCTTCCCTCCTCGTGCGGTCTCTCTCTGTCTCTCAAATACAAATTAAAAAAAAACCACATCAATACATGAAAAGCACTTGGAGTAGAGCATGACACATTGCAGGTATTCAGCTAATATCATTATCTTATGTCTTCCTACAATCCTCAGTCAAAAATCAATCTGACTCTATATTATCTGCTTCCACTTCATCACTTTCCTTCCTGTTCTATCAAATCTTCTGCTTTTTTGATTATCCTATCTTTTTGTACTGAGTTGTAAAGTCTGTCTCTTTCTACAGCATAGTTTGGTACTACCACTGAAAATAAACAATCCCACCTCCCCTTAACCCTTCCAGCTACTGCTCCAGTCTCTGGCTCTTGGATGACTCTGTTCAGTCTCAGTTTGCTGACTCTTGGTTCTTTTTTTTTTTTTTAAGATTTTATTTTTAAGTAATTTCTACACTCAATGTGGAGCTCAGACTCACAACTCCGAGATCAAGAGTTGCGCACTCCACTGACTGAAGCAGTCAGGAGCTCCTGGTTCTTGACTTGAAAGTTGGAGTTCCTAAGGGCTTTGGTCTAGGCTTTATTTTCCTTTTTAAAATACTACAAAAATGAATTCGTCTATTCCCATGGCTTCAAATAACATTCATATTCTGATGATCCCAAATTTGTATTTATAGTCTAAGCCATTCCTTGGATATCTAGTTCAGTATTCTCAATATCTTTCCAAATTTTTGAGAGACTGGTTACTTTTGGGGTAGAATGAATGTAAAAATGTAAATAGGTCTTATGTGTTCAGCTGTTTGGCTGGAACTTCAGTATCGTCATAGGCTTATTTTGTATTCTTACTCAAGTTTTGTTCCATCATTGACTTTTGCCAATTTTCCATGCATTGTAATATTTAATGAAGACTTAAGATCAAAATAAATAAATCCACCAGTATTTGTTTACACTGATTTGTACTTCATCACCCACTATTGAAGTGTAAATCTAAGCACAAATTTCTTTTTTGTTTTTTTATTCTCCAGGTAGTTAACATACAATGTAGTTCTGGCTTCAGGAGTAGAACCCAGTGATTCATCTTTCATATGAAACCAGTGCTCATCCTGAAAAGTGTCCTTACTCCCTAATGCCTGTCGCCCATTTAACCCACTCCCCACTCCGATCAATCCTTAGTTTGTTCCCTGTATTTAAGAGTCTCTTATGGTTTGCCTTTCTCTGTTTTTATATTATTTTTCCTTCCCTTCCCCTATGCTCATGTGTTAAGTTTCTCAAATTCCACATATGAGTGAAATCATAGACCTGCCTCTCTCTGACTTATTTCACTTAGTATAATACCCTCCACGTTCCATCCACGTTGTTGTGAATGGCAAATTTCATCTTTTTTCACCTAAGCCCAAGAAATTTATAAAACAAACCCCAAAAATTCACAAATACTTTGTACTGTGAAAATAACCAAGAAGAATTAAAACAAATCATAAACTAAAAGCTTCATTATACATTGGAATTTTTCTACAGGGAGAAAGGAAATTCTTTGAGTGACTTTAATAAGAAAGAAGAATCTATCTTTAGTTTTGCAGAGCAGAAGCAAATAAACATATCTGAAGTGAATTATCAAAGATCTGGCAGGCTAAGAGAGGAATCTAATTGGATGTCAATGGTCAAGATCAAGACTATAATTAATTTCTCATTGTTTTGGTTTTGAACTTTTCAGATCAGTTCTATTTCTGGTATCTCTTCTGCTGACTACTGGAGACATCTTATATTTCATTTAAGCCTGTCTTCATTACTCCTTTGCAATACCAAGTTGCAATCTCTGGCTAAGTCTTAGACCTCCTTACTTCATCTTTTCCCTATTCTCTTTCTTATTTTTTAGTGGAGTAAATTTTCATACCTGGTTGTCTTTAGATGTAAAGGAACAGAACCTGAAGTATTGATAGCATATATATGTTACTGTCTACCCTCTCTATGACCATTGTTAAACAACAGTGGAATCTTCTGTTGTCCTTTTCCACACTTCACCCAAAGTTGGTTTCTCTGATTGCATTATACTCTAGCTACATGTAGTCTTTTTTAAAATTTATTTTCAGGGGCACCTGGGTGGCTCAGTCGGTTGAGCGGCCAGCTTCGGCTCAGGTCAGATCTCATGTTTGTGGGTTCGAGCCCCGCGTAGGGCTCTGTGCAGACAGCTAGCTCAGAGCCTGGAGCCTGCTTCGGATTCTGTGTCTCCTTCTCTCTCTGCCCCTCCCCCTCTCATGCTCTGTCTCTCTCTGTATCAAAAATAAATAAAACATTAAAAAAATTTTTAAAAAATAAATAAAATTTATTTTCAGAGAGAGAGAGAGAGAGAGAGAGAGAGAGAGAGAGAGAGAGAATGAGAGGAAGAGGGGCAGAGAGAGAGGGAGAGAGAGAATCCCGAGTAAGTTCCATGCTGAATGCTGAATACAGAGCGCTACAGGGGCTTGATCTCACAACCGCAAGACCATGACCTTAGCAGATATCAAGAGTCAGATGCTTAACTGACTATATGCAGTCTTTAAAACAATTTTGGGGGGTGCTCGGATGGCTCAGTTCATTGAGCATCCGACTCTTGACCTCAGGTCATGATATCAGGGTTTTCAGTTGGGCTCTGTGCTGGATGTGAAGTTTACCACAAACAAACAAACAAACACCACTTTTTAAAAATGACAATTCTGAGTAGGGCCTGGTGGACTTAGCAGGTCTTCAGGCAGTTGTGTGAGGGGAAATATCTGTGCGCAGGCCACTACCCCCCCCCCCCCCCCCCCCCCCCCCCCCCCCCCCCCCCCCCCCCCCCCCCCGTGACTTGCCACCATGAGCATCACCTTAGCCAAGGTTGCGGAGATGGAAGCCGAGATGGCTCAGACTCAAAAGAACAAGGCCACAGCACACCACCTCGGGCTGCTTAAGGCTCGCCTTGCTAAGCTTCGTAGAGAACTCATTACCCCCGAAGGTGGTGGTGGTGGTGGGCCAGGAGAAGGTTTTGATGTGGCCAAGACAGGTGATGCTCGAATTGGGTTTGTGGGCTTTCCATCAGTGGGGAAGTCAACACTGCTTAGTAACCTGGCAGGAGTATATTCTGAGGTGGCAGCCTATGAGTTCACTCCTCTGACCACTGTGCCTGGTGTCATCAGATACAAAGGTGCCAAGATCTAGCTCCTGGACCTTCCAGGTATCATTGAAGGTGCCAAGGATGGGAAAGCAGAGGCCGTCAAATCATTGCAGAGGCCCAAACATGTAACTTGATCCTGATTGTTCTGGATGTCCTGAAACCCTTGGGGCATAAAAAGATAATTGAAAATGAGCTGGAAGGCTTTGGGATTCACTTGAACAGCAAACCCCCCAACATTGGCTTTAAGAAGAAGGATAAAGGAGGCATTAATCTCACAGCCACTTGCCCTCAGAATGAGCTGGATGCTGAAACTGTGAAGAGCATTCTGGCTGAATACAAAATTCACAATGCTGATGTGACTCTGCGTAGTGATGCCACAGTGGATAACCTTATTGATGTGGTGGAAGGAAATAGAGTTTATATCCCTTGTATTTATGTGTTGAATAAAATTGATCAGATCTCCTTTGAGGAACTGGATACCATCTATTCAGTTCCTCATTGTGTCCCCATCTGTGCCCATTACCGCAGGAATTTTGATGACCTATTGGAAAAGATCTGGGACTATCTGAAGCTAGTGAGGATTTATGCCAAACCCAAAGACCAGTTGCCTGATTATACATCCCCAGTGGTATTGCCTTACTCCAGGACCACAGTGGAGGATTTCTGCATGAAGATTCACAAAAATCTTATCAAAGAATTTAAATATGCTCTGGTCTGGGGTCTGTCTGTGAAACACAATCCTCAAAAAGTGGGTAAAGACCATACGTTGGAAGATGAGGATGTCATTCAGATTGTGAAGAAGTGAAACCTTCCCCTCTGCCCTTCTGCCGGGTCAACCACAAGAGCTTTCCCCAAGACTAAGCACCCTAGCCCAGGCCTCTTCTGGCTTTGGCAGCCAGTGGATCAGGATTCAGGGGAGGGAAATGGAGGCACCCTAACTGGAACTTATCTTAACTTGGTGTCACCTTGTAAATCCAACTGCATAAAGGACCTGGTAGGCCAGCCAGTTATATGCAAAAAAAAAAAAAAGAGAAAAAAGAAAAAAAGGCAATCCCTGCAAAACTCCACTAGTTTCTATTGTATATGTGCCTGACCCTTCCCATTGCCTGCCTCACATTTCTCTTTCTGTGCTCAATTCTGTCGGAATGTAGCAGTTTCCCAGGAGGGGACGGAGGACAGGTAAAACCAGTATATATCTGCTGCATGATTCTCAGGTTGTGAGAAAATTGGTCATATATTTCTGAAGTCTGATGGGAAAAAGAATGGTGCTTTTGTATTTAGGAATAAGTGGAACAGTACCTTTGACAACAAACATCCTAATCAAAAGGCTTTATCCCACGAACTCAAAAAGATGCCTTTTGTCAATTTTTCTCTTTCCTGCATTGAGTAAGGAAACAACAGAAGTCTGGCTCACCTAAGTGACTTAAAAAAAGTAAATTTAAATATTCCACATTGTTAGGAAAAAGCAATACTGAAATAACTTTCATCCTATTTTCTGGAGAAAACAGGCTAAAGTAAGCTACCTAAAAAAACTCATATATTAGGGGAAAATATGATAGCCTCGGTGTTATCTGAAGAAAGTTTAATGAAGGGATTATTTATAAAGGTTTGGGCACAGTTAAGGGACTTCAGAAAAAACTGTAGAATATTGTTCCTGGATTACATGACAAATTTATGCCATCCAACTGATATGCATAAACTTTGGTCAGACTGATACAGGATCCAATATGGGCTTTAACACTTTCTGTGGCAATTTAAAAAAACTGATCTGCATTACAGTTTCCTCACTTATAAAAAGAAGATGATAATATCTCAAAGGATTGTTGAGACAGATGAGAAAATGTAACTCAAATAGTAGCACCTAACACATAATGCAAAAACACTTGAAAGTTAAAGTTAACTATTATTCCTTCTTTGATTCCTAGTAGAGATATTATAATATTGGCCACAAAAATTAATATTTAGGATCAGGTTTGGCTACAATAAATAACAACAACAACAAATAAAAGAAGCATATATAAAAGTTTCTCTTTCACACAAAATCCAGATTAGGAGAGGCAGGGTTTGGTATGGCAGCTCTGCTCTCCAAAGCCCACATACACCTTCTGTTTCTATTTTTGCCATCCTTCGTATGTGGCCATTGTCTTCATGGGCCAAGATAGCAGTCATAGCATCCTTGTTTATGTGGCCGGAGGAAGAAAGTGGGAAAGAACTGGCAAAAGGAAAGCTGCAGCAGTCTCTGATGGAAGGTTCTTGAAAGCATATATACTATTGGCCAGAACATCCGTCATATGACTACAGTGGCCTGCAAGAGATGCTGGGAAACGTAGTTTTTATTTTATTTCTAGGGAGGAAGAGACCATACATATTGAAGGATAATCGGAAATCCTTGTCACAGTCAGCAATTGTTTCAAATTATCTTTATTATCCTCAAGTCTCCAAAAGTCACCATTTTCCTCCCATTTTTTCTTTCTTCTTCACTGAATTATTTTCCCCTTCCTTAGCATTCATAAGGCTGTATTATTTTCTGTTCCATTTTTCTTTCCACCTATATTTCTAATTGTGTCTTTTTGTGTATGCAGTGAAAATTCTTATTATTCCCCTGCACTCCCCTGCTATTTTGCATTTACTAAAGTTAAACTTTGTAGATATCATTTTGTACATGTTTAAGTCCAAGAATTTGCTCTTATTCAAAGTTAAAATGTAAGTTACCTGTATTCTGAAAAGGGCTCTTAGAAGCTTAAGGCTGAAATTGTTGTAAGTCTCCTCCTATAGCCTTGTATCTCAGGCTGTCTCATATTAAATATATCTCCTAATGCTTATTTCTATTCCTACGAGTGAGACTGTGAGTTCAAGATCAAAATCTGTATCTTATACAGCTTCATATCTCTATCTAGAACAACAGTACTCGGCACATTTTAAGTATTTGATGATTTAGCATATTACAAAGAACTGAATAATATTCTTTAAAGCCATCCACAATTGTTACTGTAAATGATTGTTTTATATAGAACCTATATAAAAAGCTGTGTGCTATAGTTTCTGAAATTTTATGAATAAAATTTATAATTGAATTATTATAAAATATATTTGGGAGTCATAAATTATAATTGTATTATAAATTCTCCAATAAGCCAACTTCACTCCTCCTCCAATTTAAATATTTTCCAGTTTGGATTTCCAAATACTTACTTTCCTTAGTGAGTATCACTATACTTACCTCAAAAAATAATTTCCCAAACACAGATATATAACTTTTAAAGAATCAGATTTATTAAGATAATTTACATACAATAAAATTTACATGTTTTTAGGTATATTGGTTTCTACTAGTTAATTTTCTAAGATCACTATAAATTTGAAGCTATTACCTACTCTCTACATCCCTCTGAAGGCTTATCATAATTTTAATGATTCCTGAATATGTTCTAGGGACAAACAATAGACATCTCTTAACTGAAAGGAAACTGTTTGGAAATCTTTAGTACCAAGGTAACTGTGAAAAGACTATGCTTTATATGATGAGGGAAATAAAATCTTCAATAATGCTTTTGAAACTTAGCTCACTAATCATTTTTAAAATTTAATGCTTTTCCAGAAAGCTATGGTAGGAAAAAAACCACAACAGGCGCAATTTTTCATAACATCTTTACAGGCTGATTAGCATGGTATAGGATATTTTTAAAGGCTGAAGAACTGAAAGAAACTATAATATGATATACACTTATTATAATTGCCATAAAGTCATATGTACATGGCAAAATATATAATCACCTTAGCTCTGACAGTATAATTTTTACACATACAGGCAAACACTGAAAGGGTTGAATCTTACTAACAAAAAGCTTTCTGATGCAAAATATAGAAAAAAATGCAAGAATTATGAATACTTCATTTAGAACTCGTTTCTTTTACTCAAGTAGGCATACTCCATTCACTGTGGGGTCAGTATGTCTAGAAATTAGTTATAATAAAGTCTGACTAATGAGACTACCATCTACAGAGTTCTCCCTCTATTAGGTATTCTGAATTATAAGTAGGTACAACTGTTCAAGTTCATATAGAAACATGATAGTGGTTTTTCTTGAGGAGTAGCAGTTGTGCTCAAATTGTAATATGGTGCCATTTTTCTTGTTCTCTGTCTAAAGCACTTTGAAAAACTAGAAAATGATGCAAACTTTCATTGATGGGACTCTGTAGTTCTGCATCTAGCTAAATTTGTCTGTGGTCTCCCCAAAGAGCACATCTTTCCGTCAACGTTGAACATCTTTCAGTTTTCTTATCCAGCTGTCCCAAACCCCTCTGCAGCTTTGCATTTCCCAGGTCTGCTCTCATTGGGCAGGCTCCAGATGCTTGCTTCCTCTAAAGTGAAAGTTTAACTATCAGGTTGGAAAGTAACAAGATACATTAAACCTCCCAACACTTTATTGAGTAAAAATGGCTCAATAGATGCTCTCTTTGAGGTGTTTGCATTTAAAAAAAAAAAAAAAAAGAAGAAGAAGAAAGAAAGAAGAAAAGAAAAAAAGGACACTCTAGGTACAAAGCCTTCATTCAAAGGTAGTGAAGTTCTACCCGTAGAATTTCAAGCAGTGTCAGGTATGATGAACTTTCTGGTGGATGTTGGACTTCTTTAATGCCCCTTAAAACAAATGCATTTAGTCCACTCCCTTTCTCTTGTCAAGATACTAAAATAAAGATTTCCATAGGAATAATACATACACTAGCTTTTTATTTTTTATTTTTTTTACGCTAGCTTTAAAAAGTGTTTTAAAAGCTATTCATCACAATTTCCTTCTCATAAAGCTCTTTGAGCAGTCTAAGCATAGCTTATTTACTCTCAGAATGTCTTTCATTGAAGGTGGCAGAACATTTTGTGGTACACTAAAAATTAATGAATATAATAGAAAGATTAACACATTGAAAGAAATAAGGCCAGAAATAATCAAAGCAGTTTGAATCCTCTTGGCTCGAACGCCTCATGCCAGTCAATTACATAAGTCCTTGATTCGTTCACTTTTGGAACCAAGGCTATCTAATACATTTGATTAGAGGGAGTAGTCTTGGAAGAAGTGGCGAGGAAGAAATTGATCAGGGAAAAAACCCAAAGAGACAGAAAAGTAGAATGTTTCCAAGAAGGGGTGGGATTTAGGGTGGAGGCCAGGAAAAAAATGTCAGCGTTCCTTCATTAATTGAACAAACATTTATCTTTTGCCTCTCTCATGCCAGGGCCCATCTCAGCGTCTTCTCCGGATGGGTGCTGCCAGTCAACAAGTTCCGGAAACCGATTATCTCAGGAACAGGAGTTGCCCTCACTTCCGACCTCCCCTCTGAAAAACCGCCTTCAGGCAGGGGACTAGGGATGGGATGGGGAGGATGGGAGAGGCAGTGCCCGCCTCGTGGAGCACAACATCTGCTGTGTTCAGCGGCGAGCGTCTGTCAAGCAGTGGGAGGAAAAAGAGCTTGGAGCCTCCAGCCCACTCAGACGAAAGTCGCCTCAGACGCTCCCCTCCCGCCCTCCGGGCTTCTGCTGGTTTCTTTAGGAAAGTGGTGCAGAAAGGCAACTTTGGGAACTTGCAGGAGAGGGGTGTGGGGCGAAGTGGGACGAGCGCGGAAATGCGACCCCACTTGATCCCAGCTTAGGATTCCCACAGTGGGATCACGCTCACAGGGCGCGCGGGGCTGAGTCTGGTTAGGGACCCCAGTCCCAAGCCGCGGCGGCGGCGGCGGCGAGGCCGGGCGGGGCGGGCGAGCGCCCCCAGGGCGCAGTTC
>NC_043702.1:48564063-48585687 GCF_006229205.1 Suricata suricatta
GCCGCGGCCTATCGCGGAGTCCCGGGGCCTCCCCCGGTGGCGGCCGGGCCGGCCGGAGGCGGCGAGAAGCCATTTCCCAGCTCCCGGCCGCGGGATCCGGCCAGGCCGGCGTGGGGCCGGGGGCGCCGCGGGAGCGGGGTCCGCGGGGAAGGGAGGGTAGAGAGTGGGGGAGATTGCGGGGGAGGGGATAGGACAACTTGGGGGTTCCATACCTGGGGTTGAACGGTAGGAATCTGCCGGAGATGGTAGCAATTTCTTCTCAGTTTTTTGGTGTGTAAGTGTGTGAATGTGGGAAGGGAATGGCTAATCGGGATGAACCCCGCCTCGTCTCCACTTGCCACTTTATTTTGGACTGCTAAATAACAGTCGTTTGAGAGCATGTTGACAGTTTGGAATTATTTCATTTTGAAGGTAGAGAGGAGGGGGGAGTGGGGGTGGAACCAATTTTCTTCTGAAATACTTCTGGGCTGTGAGTCACTAGAACAGGAATAACAACCTTCTCTCCCATGCCTCTTTACTCCTCCTCGTCTTAGTTTTTGCAGCCTTGTCTAATAGTACCGAAACCCCATTTCTTTAAGTTCGGTATCGGTGCAAAATTAGAACTATAAATATGTTGCTATTACTGCTGGTTTATAACATACAAGGAACATTTGTGTAGTTGTAGCTAATAGGCCCATTGAAAGTCTTTAAATGGCTTCAGTAGAATAAGAAATAGAAGGCTGAGTTGGAGTTAAGAAAAATAGATGTAAAGATAGAACAAATGCTGTATTTATCTAGAGAGAAAACAAATCAAAATCTTTTTACTTTTAAGGGAAGGTTAGTAAGTTTCAAAGAACGTCGTGAAGAGAAAATTAAAGAGATTTTTCTTGGTATAATCTACATTTTTTGAGTTGGCAGTGCAGTGTATATTTGATGTCATGTTTTCATAATTATTTTTGTTGGCTTTTTGATTATATCATGAACATTCCTTTTAGCTTGACCATAGCAATATAATTATAATGTGTGTAAATTAGGGCTGCCGGAGAAATATTTTTTGTGAAATCCATATCATGGAGTCCAAGTATAAAACTGATTTATCCCAACAATTTGATGTAGATGTTGTAATTCTAAAAGAGAAGACCATCCTAGCTTAATAGTGGTAAATTTTTTCTGAGGATGGTTCATGTTGCTGTTGCTCACCTCAATGCAAGGATTGATTTGCCTCCAAAGTCAGTAGAATCTGGAGAGAGAAACTGCAACACGTCTGTTCAGTTTGTTACATCTTATGTGGCAGGAGCTCAGCGTCATCACAAAGAGGCCCTCTGCCTTACCCAAGAGCCTTGGTTATAAATTTATGTAGATGGAAAAAACTTAAGTTTAGATAGTATTACTTACAGGTTGTATTGACTAGAACTTGTTTTGTGAGATTATGCTCCTTAACAAACTTTGAAATTGGTTCCTATATGAAATTTGTCTAAAAAAAAAAAACGAGCAAGGCAAACAGTACTAAAAATTACTAGACCTGTGGTATTGTGGTTAAAGGAAATGGTTATGATGGTTTTCAGAAAAGGAAGTGAGAGTAACATCAAAAGTGATTTGGGTATTTGGGCAAAATACCTTTTTACACATGCATTTAAACATTTTTGTAGTATAAGTACAACCAGACTTCACCCATTTCACCTTCATAAATTACACAAACTTAAACTAAACTTGAAGCGTTTGACACATTGTTATTTCAGTTCACTGCCTTAAAATGCATACTTTTTCACTTCCTGTTTTGGGAAACTTCAGTCTCTTGTATTACTGAGCTATTGAAATTTAAAATGATTTGAACGTGATAATTACATCCAAGTGTCCAATATGTTGAGTTATTGTTATATTTCAGGACTTAACACATATTTAGAGTTTATTGAGAAATGTTTTGTCTACCTTGCCTTACTGTTTCCCCTGGGCATGGACAGTGTTAACTCTTTTGAGTTACTAGTACTTAGGGCCTTACCTGGTCCACAGAGTTTTCAGTTAAGTCTTGTTGAAATGGATGAGTGTGATACATATATTCTATATACATTTATTTATGTATATGTATATTTACTATGTATGACATGTTAAAATATGTGTGTATACATTTAACATATATGACATATATAACATAATAGGAGTGTATGTATAATCTTGCTCTAGTTTTAATAATAGCTTTTGGTTTGCACTCCTGTGTAATTTTGCATACAAATGCATCAGATAGATTTTGAATCTTTTAGCCTATGGAGTTTGTCTATATGACTGGCATGTCTTCCTGGCTGGCTAGGGATTGAAACATTTGTTCAAAAATCTTGCCAAAAAAAGTGAGTAATATTGGCTTCCCATGTGTTTATGAGGTTCATACTGTCGCATTTTTATGACAGTATAAGCTACATAATCTTTTTAATCTCAATCTCTTACAGTTCTCAAAAAAAACCTTTCAGTGCATAGTATATGTCTACCAATCAATTATCACATTTTTATTAATGCATACGTGCATTAGATTGTCAGATGTGATTGTGTTTTAGTTGGAAGTCTACATAGAAACATTTTAGCGAGCATACACAATAAAAGTACTTAAGTGACCTGCGTAAAATAATTTCATAAGTTACTGTAATAAAAAATATATACTGGGGTGCCTGGGTGGGTCAGTTGATTGCTCATCTGACTCTTTCAAATCAAATTTTTTTTAATGTTTTATTTATTTTTGATACAGAGCATGAGAGGGGGAGGGGCAGAGAGAGAAGGAGACACAGAACGGGAAGCAGGCTCCAGGCTCTGAGCTAGCTGTCAGCACAGAGCCTGACGCGGGGCTCGAACCCACAAACGTGAGATCTGACCTGAGCTGAAGTCGGAGGCTTAACCAACGGAGCCACCCAGGCACCCCAGCTCATCTGACTCTTGATCTCAGCTCAGTCTTGATCTTAGGATCCTGAGTTCAGGCCTCGTGTTGGTCTCCACACTGGGCATGAAACCTACTTAAAAAAATCTATATCCATGTATGTATCTACAGATATATAGATACTACATATATATGCACAAGCACTTTAATGCTTATTACAGGAATATAATGTTATTGAAAATACTTTGCTTTTTAATTTATATTTTTAAATTTTTAATTTGAGAGAGAGAGAGAGAGCGTGCACGCGCGCACACACGAGTTGGGGAGAGGGGCAGAGGGAGACAGAATCCCAAGCAGGCTCCATGCCCAGTGTGGAACACGACATGGGGCTTGATCCCACGACCCTGGGATCATCGCTTGAGCCCAAATCAAGTGTTGGATCCTCAAGCAACTGATCCACCCATTCACCCCTGTTTTAATTTTTTAAAATTCATCAGTCGAAAAAGTTTTGAGATCTTTATATATACAGGTTATGGCGATTTTAAGGCATTTGTAGGTTAATCTAGAATGTGAGGACACAGGAAGGAGGGTGCACCAGGTGACTCAGAAGTGTGACTCTTGATTGTGGCTCAAGTCATGATCTCACAGTTTTGAGTTCAAGCCATGCTTTGGGCTCTGTGCTGGCAGTACTGGAGCCCACTTGCTTGGGATTTTTTTCTCGCCCTCTCTCTGCCCTTCCCTTGCTTGAGTGCATGCACTCTCTCAAAATAAAAATTAAAAAAAATTTTTTTTAACAAGAACAGATGAAGGAGGAGTTTAGGGAAAAGACAGGAAGGTGGCAGGTTGTTTTACATTTACATTTATTTGTGTCTTAATTCCTTAAACATTCGGGGTTTTTTTTGTTGTTGTTGTGGTTGAAAATATGTCTTTTCCGAGACCTGGTAATGCTGCTTACTTACCTTTAACATTTTCCGGGCTACTTTTATATCTGACTGTGGTATGGCAGGCAGAGTGGTAGTGGAAGTGCGGTACTGGGCCAGGACTTAGCAGAAGACCTGCATTCCAGTCTTCAGTCTGTCTCCGACAGTTGTAGCATCGGACGTGCCTTGACTTCCCTGAACTTTATTTTTCTCATTGTTAGAACAGAGGAAAATTAACTGTAAAAGGAATGTTAAAGTCCATTCCAGCTCTCATTATCTTATCTTTACAATGTTTACAGTGGCCCATTTAAACAGTAACTGAGCTCAGTTTAGTTGCCATAATATTTGTTTTTTCTGAAGTTTTGCTGCTGTTAGCAAACACATTCTCAAATACCAAAACACTTTTGCTGAGTTCAAAAAATATTTCTACTTTTTTTTTTCGGTTTCCTTTCTTCTCCTACCTATTACTAATATGAACGTGATAACTCTTTACCAGAAAGGTCTCAGTTAATACTTGCATAGTTTTTCTGTTTACATCATTGCCTAAATTCTAAAGGACTGACTGAAAAGAAGAAAAGACCCACCCAACTATTGCAGACTTTTTTTTTTTGAATGGCATGTATGTGCAGAGTTCAATGCACTTTCACTTGTTAAAAAAATTTTTTTTAAATCAGAGGCTATTTTTCTTTTTTTCTTCATAATCTTTCCCCCATGATTTTGGATATATTTATGAGGAAAAAATGAATAGAATAGGAGAATAAAAAAATTGAAAGTCCTTAGCTGGTATTTGCTTATTTAATGGAGGAAGGTGTATGTGAAGGGTATAGTGCAAGGTATAGGGAGGGGAACCAGCATTAGTTTCCTCTTTCAGTGTTACATTTCTCTTCACTTAGGGAATTATTTTCTCTGTCAATCAGGAGCAGAAACATGCTCCAAAGATTGGTTTGTGGTAAGTTGTAAACATTAAGTGTTCTTAGTATGAGATTCCGTACCCTCCCAACCCCCAATGGGGTTTCATGAGATCCTTAAATATGTTAAGAAGGATGGGTGCCTGGGTGGCTCAGTCCGTTAAACATCCAACTTCAGTTCAGGTCATGATCTCCGTGTTCGTGAGTCTGAGCCCCGCGTTGGGCCCAGTGCTGACAGCTCAGAGACTGGAGCCTGCTTTGGATTCTGTGTCTCCCTCTCTCTCTGTCCCTCCCCAACTCACACTCTGTCTGTCTCTCTCTCAAAAATAAACATTAAATATATATATATATATATATATTTATAAAGAAGGAAATATCTCCTCATAAACCTGAATTAAATAATATATTATTTATTTAAACATCCTATTGTGTCTATTTGTAAGTTTATCTTTTATGAATGATGCTTGTAAAAATGAGGATTTGATAATTTTTTTCTTGTTATATGGGATGGTAGGCTGAGGAAATAAAAGATCACTGAAAAATACTTAAGAAAAATTTTTATTCTTTTATATTTTATTTATTTTATGAGAGACAGCATGAGCTGGGGAGGGGCAGATAGAGAAGGGGACATAGGAGCCAAGTCCGGCTCCGATCCCACAGCAGCAATCCCAATGTGGGGGCTCAGACTCACGAACCATGAGATCATGACCTGAGTGAAGTCTGATAATCAACCAACTGAGTCACCCAGGGGCCCCCTGTTTTTATTTTTTTAGGTGGCAATGGTGGATTATCCTTCGTGGACTTGTTAAATAACTTAAATATTAAGTATTTTTGATGAATACAGAAGGAATACATGTTTATTGTCAGAAACTCGAACATAACAGAATTGTATCACCTCAGAAATTCTCTGCTTACTCATCTCCTACTTTTAAAAATAAACCTTGTATACTTACATGCTTTTCTGTGCAAATGCTAACATATGTGCATGCATATTTTATTATCTTTTGATTAAATTAAGTTCTTTCCAAAAATAAAAATGCAGCATGGGTTCAGTTTACATATAAATGAAATTAGGGCCCTTAATCTATTGCTTGTGTACTTACTTTGTAAGAAAAATTTAAAGGAATGAACATAGCTTCTAGCTAGCTATATCCAATATGTTAAAAATGAGGAGACTCAGGTGAAAAAGTATGTCAGTGTAGAAGTATTGTCTTTTTGGACTAGGATGGTTGAAAATCCATATTCTTGTTTGATAATTTCCTAGGAATGTTCATATTGAGTTAAATTCCAACAGTAATTTTGGGTCAGCTCCAGTATGTACACTTTGTATGTTACTAGAATTAAATAGTTTCATCTCTTTATTGTTCAAAAAAAATAATGTGTAATGGAATTAATGCTGGCTGCCATTTGTTGAGACTTTATGCTATTTATATTTTTTTGTTTGTCTTTAGGTCTGTGATGTGCATACTTATTTTTGGATAAAGGAATTGAATTTGGAGAGGTTAAGTAATTTGCCTAATTTTTTTAGTTTGTTTATTTATTTTTTTTAATAATATCTACCCACCCAATGTGGTACTCGAACTCATGACCCCCAGATCAAGAGTTCTATGTTCCTCTTACTGAGCCAGCCAGAATTTAGATTGACACTTTTTTACTGACCACTAAGTATGGGCTCTTAGTTTAATTATTTTGCTGTCAGGTTTACAGTCATTATTGACATTTTTGTGGTATATAGAATTAGATTTTGAACACACAGTAACCTTAAAGAAATAACAATTCTATTATAGTTTTCGTCTTTACTGTAGATTACATTTGTGTGAACTTTGTACGGATTTGTGTGAAAAGATTCTTGAGATCATACTATCAGTATGATCATACTATCAGTGTACCAGATTATTAATGGAGACATGTTTAGCTTTATCATGTGTTAAAATGAGCAATAGTTAGTGTTTGTTTATTTTTGAGAGAGAGAGTGAGAGAGAGAGAGAGAGAGGATGTGTTGAGCATGGGAGGGACAGAGAGAGAGGGAGACACAGAATCTGAAGCAGGCTCCAGGCTCTGAGCTGTCTAGACAGCCGATGTGGGGTTCAAATTCATGAACCAGAAGATCATGACCTGAGCTGAAGTCAGAGGCTCAATTGACTGAGCTACCTAGGAGCCCCTAGAATTAGGAATTTTAAAATTCAATACAAAATTTTGAAGGGAAGCATATTTTGTATTTGTTTTTCATGTTCTGTGCAGTTTTTCTTTGTGATTATTTCTAAAATTTAGTCCCAGACCTACTAAAATATACAAACTGAAAGAATTAATCATGTAAACAATACTAAATAAATAGGAACTTGTTTAAATTGGGGGAAGGGTTTTTATAAAGCAGAAAGTAAAGTGGAAACTAAAAGAAACAATGAAGTCATTTATCTTCCCTAATTATAAGGACACATGGAATCATTTCCCAACTTGAAGATACTTTGTTTCAAATTGAATTTGGAATTTCAAATGACTTTTTTCATTTTACATTTTACCATGAAGTCAAATGGTAACATTTTCACATTGAAAATTCTGTAACATGAAATAAGAAATGCAGTAAGAAAGCTCCACCAGTGGGTGCTAGGGTTACTCAGTTAAGTGTCTGACTTTTTCTTTCAGCTCAGGTCATGATCTCATGGTTTGTGAGTTTGAGCCCCACATCAGGCTCTGTGCTGGCAGTGCAGAGCCTGCTTAGAATTTTCTCTCCCTCCTCTCTCTCTGCCTCTCCAACATGCGTGCGTGTCCTCTATCTTCTCTCTCTCTCTCTCTCTCTCTCTCTCTCTCTCTCTCTCTCTCTCAAAATACATAAATAAACTCGGGGCACCTGGGTGGCTCAGTTGGTTAAGGCTTGGACTTCACCTCAGGTCATGATCTCACAGTTTGTGAGTTCCAGCCCTGCATCAGGCTCTGGGCTGACAGCTGGGAGCCTGGAGCCTGCTTCAGATTCTGTGTCTCCCTCTCTCTCTGCCCCTCTCCCACTCATGATCTGTCTCTCTCTGTCTCCCAAAAAATAAATAAACGTTAAAAAATAAAGTCCAGCCAGTAAGTTTGTTTCTTTCTGTCTGGAGCAAAATTTAGTAATTAGTAAATTAGTATACTCTTTTGTGTTTTTTTGTTGACTGTTATTACTGTTGCCCTTATTAGTAAATGTAGTAAAATCTTTTTAATTTTGATTCTGTAGGAATTTGCAGTACCATAATTAGACTTTGATAAATTTTTTTACTTAATCTGATTGTGATGAGACAATCTCCTTGTTAATTATTTCTTCAAATAGCATTCTACTATAGTGTTTTAATAAGTTAACAAACTTTATAAGCTCTTGAATTGCTCATTTATAAGTAGAGTTGTATGGTGCCGATTTTAAAGGAATCTCTTATTTTAAGTAAAAGCCTATATTAGAAAATACTCTTTTATTGCATAGATAACTTGGGCGTATCTAAAACTACATTTTTAAGAGCGTTTTATAAATCTGACGAACTGTTGTTTTAGTCCCCAATCTTGAGGGTTTTCTTTTCATTTGTTTACTCATTTATTGAATGTCTTCATAGACGCTGGTAAATTAGGATACAGTCTCCGATGCCAAGAAGTGCATATTTAGTAGGTATGAGAGATTCACAGAGATCTAACTGAAATGTATTGTTAAGTGTGGTTATAGGAATCTTGAGAAGAGCGTTGAAGATTACATTCTGAGGAAGAAGAAGATAATGACTTTTGTACTTGGTTTTGAAATATGAATAGAAGCTTCAGGTAGGAAATGTCCAGGAGTAGTCAGTCATTATTTAAGATTCCAAAACTTTTTTTCACCAGAATATAAAAGATACAAAATATATAAGGTTATAAAATACCTTAGTAACGTCTAATGTCCTTCTTTCTGGCATATAGACTGGCACAAAGACTAAACTTGTCTGTGATTTTCCAGTTATAATATATTCTGTAGCTTGAGAAAACTAGAGTCTAGATAAAGCTCTGATATTTTTTAAAAAAGTTTTTAATGTTGATTTGTGAGAGAGAGACCAAGAGACAGAGTGCAACTGGGAACAGTCATAGAGAGAGGGAGACACAGAATTTGAGGCAGGCTGCAGGCTCTGAGCTGTCAGCAGAGAGCCCTGTGTGGGGCTCAAACCCACAAACTTCAAGATCATGCATGACCTGAGCTGACGTTGGATGTTTAACTGATTGAGCCACCCAGACACCCCTCTATTTTTTTTTTAACTTTGGACAAGTTATTTAAACTTTCTGGGTTATAATAAGCTTAGAAGCTTAATTGTTCTTAGCCAGGGATACACAATATAATAATTTTAAAAGGTTTTTAGAAATATATCTGTATCTTGAAACAAACCTACTGAGAAGAAAAAAACCCTGAAGTGATTCTGATGTTAAGAACCAGTAAAATATGTTTTTAATACCTCTGATTTCTTTCTCAGGAAGTTGTTCACTGTAGTGATTTAATTTTGTTTTCTGTGGTGTAAGTAAATTTCTGGAATGCTAGGCTGCACCTAGACTTTCTGCCAGCAAAATCATCTACTGAGTATTTGTTTTCAGCTTCTGTTATGCTTCAACATACATTTTTTGTTTTCTATGCCATGTTAATCTTTTTAATTCTAATTCTTGAAATCTTAGATATTCCAGTTCTCCTACATTTGTGGAAGACTCTTGTTTTTTTATCTTTTTTCTTTTTTTTAAAGCAATCTCTACATCCTCCGTGGGGCTTGAACTCACAACCCTGAGATCAAGAGTTGCATGCTTCACCAACTGAGCCAGCCAGGCACCCCTGTGGAATACTCTTTAATTAACCTTAACAGACTGAGCCACCCGGGTGCCCCTTAATTAACCTTATAAGGCTGAGAATTAAATGAAAGAATTCATATTAAGTGCTAGTGCAATGCCTGGTACAAGGGTAAGAAATAGTAAGTTTTGGCTATTGTTATCAAACCTATTCCTGGGCCTTGAAGCTAAGTGAACTTTTAATAAATGTTCATTTTTTGCCCTGTTAAATCCAACTCAAGACAACCTTTAGGAAACATTTTATTTATTTATTTTTTTGGGAAACATTTTTTAACTATTCCTTTTTAACTACCTGACATTATGGTTTGATATCTACTTACTGCTAATACAAAATAAGTATTTATATGTATTTCAGGAGTGTGTTCTTCAGTAGTCCTTTAAAGAGTAACATCTTTAAAACAGTAAAAATGTGACCATATATAATGCTTTTAAAAAAACTGTACAACACCTTTGTTTTATAGAGATGTTTTTCTGTATTGCAAGCTTAAAAATGTTTAAGAGCAACAGTGACTAAACCTCTTCTTTTGAATTGAATAGTAATTAGCAATGCATTTGAATCATTAAAATTCTTTTTAAATGTTTCTTTTTGAGAGAGAGAGAGTGGGAGTGGGAGTGGGGTAGAGAGAGACAGGGACATAGAGGCTCTGAAGCAGGTTCCATGCTGACAGCAGAGAGCCCCATGTGGGGCTCAAACCCAGGAACCATGAGATCATTACCTGAGCCAATATCTGACAGTTAACTGACTGTGCCACCCAGGTGCCCCTGAATCATTAAAATTTTTAATAATTAATTTTGAATTTATAATGCATTGAAATATCCCTTAAGTTTGTGATTTTTCCCAGAACTTGTATTTAGAAAACAATAACCATAATTTACATACCTCTAAGGTAGCTATTATTGGCTCTAAATAACAGGTAGCTATAGGTAAATTTACATTAATTAAAAAATTTTTAATGTGTATTCAGTTTTGAGAGACAGAGAGACAGAGCACGAGTTGAGGGAGAGGCACAGAGAGAAAGGGAGACACAGGATCTGAAGCAGTGTCCAGGCCCTGCTGTCAGCACAGAGCCTGATGCAGGGGGCTCTAACTCATAAACCGTAAGATCATAACCTGAGCCAAAGTTGGACGCTCAACTGACGGAGTCACCCAGGTGCCCCAGTTTACATAATTTTAAAGAAAGTATTTCCAATAATTCCAGTTAACTTTCCTGTGAAGCCTCTTAATCTAAATGTTAGGAGTGAATCACCTTTTTTTCACCTGCCCAAGCTCAAGGGGAAGTTCAGAGCAGATTGGTTGGCCAAAATGAGGTGATATGCACAAGAAAACAAAATAATTGGAAAATTAACCACTAATATGAGAATTTAAAGCTTGCTTTGCTCTTGATAGATACTCCAATATTTATTGAAAAATTTCATTGTATTATTTTCATTATTTCTAAAATTAGAAAATAAGAGTTTGGTAAATTGCTTTAAGAGTCCATGATTTTAGGTGATGTCCATTCTTCCTCTGAGCATTAATGTCAATTAATTTCCTGGGAGACCCAGGGGAGAATCTTGATCCTGTTATGCTTTTAATTTTGCTTTAAAAACTATGGCTTCTTTTTATTGAGAAAAAATTAAATTCCTGTTTCTATATAAATTGGTCACATTTTGCATTTTTTCTTTCTTTCTTGAAATATTCAGATGGGCCTTGGTTTCTTTCCTGTAGTCCACAAATAGTAATCTTACTCTGATTTCTGGAATTTTATTCGTGTTATTTACATATTTATTTTTTTAATAAATTTTTAATCATTTATTTATTTTTGAGAGAGAACATAAGCCATGGAGGGGCAGAGAGGGAGGGAGACACAGAATTTGAAACAGCCTTGGCTCTGAGCTGTCAGCACAGAGCCTGATGTAGGGCTCGTATCCACAGACTTTGAGACTGTGACCTGAGCTGAAGTCAGATGCTTAACCAGCTGAGCCACCCGGGTGCCCCTGTTTATGTTTTTTAATTAAATTATTGAATTTATTTTGTTTTTTAAAAAAGTTTATTTATTTTGAGAGAGAGAGTGGGAGAGTGGCAGATAGAGGGAGAGAGAGAATCCTAAGCAGGCCCAATGCTGTCAGAGCAGAGCCCTACTCTAGGCTTCATGTCTCATGATTTTGCTCAGGTCATGATTTCACGGTTTGTGAAATTGAGCAAGGGGCTGTGCATGGATAGCAAGGAGCCTGCTTGGGATTCTTTCTCCCTCTCGCTCTGCTCTTCCCCCACTTGCACTTCGTCTATCACTCCTAAAATAAATAAACTTTAGGAGTTCGACACTTAACTGAGTGAGCCACCTAGGTGCCTGTAAGTTACTATATTTAAAAATTGGTTCTGTTTTGGCAAAGGAATGTGTTATATTGCTGAGGTAGACTAGGACATAAAAAAATAAAACTGATCAAACTATAAACAGGTTTTTCCTTTGATAGTAATTACTCCAATGAAAGTTTTGAGCAGCTGAGGTATTGAAAGAATAGAGCCTTTTTTTTTTTTTAACTTTTTTGTTTTGTTTTAATTAGGCATTTTTAGTGCTTTGTAATCTTTGGGTACTCACCAGCTAATAGTTGTAAAGCCTTGAGTAAATTACTTAATTTTTCTGAAGTCCTTTTCTCTCTATTGAGTGATGGGTTAGACAGTTTATAAAGCATAGATATCTTACAGCAGATGCCCAGTAAATATTCTCTTTATTCTCCACCCCTGTCTTTATTGTTTTCTTTTTCCTTAAATAACTTTTTTAATGTTTATTTTTGAGAGAGAGCGAGAACGTGAGCACGGGAGGGGCAGAGAGAGAGAGAGAGACAGAATTTGAAGCAGGGTCTGGGCTCTGAGCTGTCAGCACAGAGCCCAACTTGGGGCTTGAACTCACAAACTGCGAGATCATGACCTGAGCCAAAGTTGGATGGATGCCTAACTGAGCAACCAGGCGCCCGTTTTCTTTTTGGTGGTAGATTGGCAGAAAAATTTGTTTTAAGGTTATACTTTAAAATCACATAAAGTTTGGTCTTGAGGGTTCCAGTGAAAGATACTTATTTTTTGGCATGAGTAAAATATGTGGTTTTCTAAAACTTCTTTGTTATTTTTGGTAATATTATATTAGTGTTTTGTGGAAAAAAATGAACTTGGAGATGTTGATTGACAATACTGACTTAGAATTGGTTACATAGAAAATCTTAACTTTGATAATTCGGAACTCCATATAGATAGCCATGTGTTTCAGGAAGTTTTATTTTAAAAAATAGATGATTATTTAGAACTTAATTATTCAGTCCTTATGTACCAGGTACTGAAATAAGCACTTTATGTGCATTTTGTCTTTTAAAAATTTGAACAATCTACCCTGTGAAGTAGGTTGTGTTAGTACCCTTAGTTTATGGATTATAGAACTGAAGTTCAGAGGTTAAACAGCTTGCCAGGAAGTCATATGGGCTGTGCTCCTTGACTCAGAGACAGATTTCTTAATATATTTAAGTATTCCTTCAACACTAGTACAATTTTATCTATCACATTAAATAGTCATCACTTTGTTGAATTTAAAGATAAGTAGAATATCATAGAAAATAAAATTCCAATTGTGAGAACTGGAAATTTAAGTATATAAATATTTAAATTTGCTTTATACCTTCTGGAATTTAACTTACAGTATTTTATACATTATGAAAGCATGGTAAATCAACATAAAACAAGGTTTTGGGGTGGTGTTTTTTTAATTCTATGGTTCAATATAGTTTCCTTTTTCTCTAGTGAATGCAAAAAACCTTTTTTTTTTAATCAGTAGGGCTGTGAGGTTCAGTTATTTAGATGCAATTTTGCCTTGTACTCATCTTTTCTTTTTTTCTTTTTCTTTTTCTGGTGTGTGTGTGGGGTAGAAGTATTCTAAAGTTTTATTTAACTGAATTGGTAATTTGTAAAACCTTTTGATTCAGTCTGTGTGGTAATCCTTTCTGACAATATATTAGTCAAAAATGTGTTAATAACTAAGTGCAGTAGTATATGTCATTTTCTTAAATGTGCCACTTCAAAGGATGGCACTTTGGAGACTGAGAGATTGATTTTTTTTATAATATTGTAGTTGTAGAATGAGGTCGAGTTTCACGTGTACTAAATGCAGACAGTGTTTTTGAAATACAGGTGGTTATTTTATGATTTCTTTGTCCTCCATGTCCTGAAAATGTACTGAGTTAGGTTGTGGAAGAAGATTAATTTTTATAAAGCGAGACATCTGGTTAGTTGGAATTTTGCTATACTGTTTTGGTATAGTAGGAAATGCCCTTTTTAAAAAAATGTTTATTTATTTTGAGAGAGAGAATGTGCAAGCAGGGGTGTGGCAGAGAGAGAAAAAAATCCCATGCAGGCTGCATGCTGTCAGCACAGAGCCTGATGCGGGGCTTGAACACAGGAATCATGAGATATTAACCTGAGCTGAGGTTGGTTGCTTAACCAACTGAGCCACCTAGGCGCCCCAGTAGGAAATCCTTTTGTTTTGTTTTGTTTTGTTTTAGGAAATCCTTTTTAACTGAATTATTAAGTATGGCTTTTTGTTAGATGTATTTACTTAGATGTTAGCTTTTAGTCAGGCCATTTTTTCTTGTACTTTTTTTTTTAACCTGAGTTTTCCTTACACAGTGTCTCTGTTAGTATTAGGTAAATAAATCAAGCAGGTTGATTTCAGAAAATATAAAATAAGGTCTAGTACTTTTGTATAGTATCTATGAACCATATATTTTTTTAATTGGCATTTCTGAGTGCTTGTGGTATGCCAAATATCTGTGTAAATTACATGTGTGCACACGCATACACATACACACAGATATTCATGCAATGGAGCTAAAAACTTTTTAGGGTATATTGCATTTATTAACAGTACATTTAACAGATGGGAAACTGAGGCACAGAGGAGTAAATCACTTGCTTATGGGTATGCAGCTAGGAAGTGGTGGAGTTACAATTTGAATGTGACAGCCTATCTTGGAACTCATATTCTTAACTACTAGGCTAAACTCTTTCTATAAGTACAACAAATCTGGCATTTAGACTTAGGACAAATGAAGGAAATATGTGATTAGTAGAGGGAATTGTAGTCCTATTGCTAGTTCCATATACTATGATAAAGATTGTTTTGCCATTACTATTCATATGAGACTTTTACTTGAGTAATTATAATTATTGTAGCTGTTATTGACAACAGCTAGCATTTTTAGAGCATTTTAGTGGACTTATGTGCCAGTCCTTTGACTAAATACTGTACATGGTTTATCTCTTTTCTAATCCTCATAATGACCATATGAGGTAAGTCCTAACTTCCTCATTTAAACATGAAGAAACTGAGACTAGGAGATATTTTGTAATATATTCACATCCTATGAATTGTAAGTGGTGAAGATTAAAACCCATTAAATCTTATTCTAGAGTCTGCATTGTGTTTCCCATTATAATATGTTTAGCTATGGCTTATTGAACAAACGTGGAAAAAAGTAAATCAATTCCAAGGGAAGACTATGCAACCATTTATTTTTCTGTTGAAATGGAAATTCCATTCTTTTAGTTTTCAGTGGGAGAAGGAAGAGTTCCTCTTCTATATACATGCTCACGTGAGCATACATATATGTTAGTTTTAAGATATTTGATGAAATTCTTAGATGGTAGAATTTGTGATCATGGGAAATGGGTGTAGTAGTCTATCATATTTTCATTATTTGATAGTCACTAATATTGTTATAATGGATAGCTAAATTTTTAAATATTAGATTATGGAAAAGATAAAACATTAAAAACCTGAATATAATAACATAATAAACAGTGTAATTTGGAATCACTTTATGATTCTGCACCACCTCAGGCAATAGTTAGGAAACTTGATTTTTATTGTATTTTTGGTGTAAGGAAATGCTAATCTGTAGCTATTTCTGTTTGGACAAAATGTAGTATGTGGTTCTTAGTTATTCTTATATAGCATAACATTTTTTGGGAAGTGGATTAATTGGCAAATTAGTTTATGAGCAATAAATGATAGTCTACTCTGAAGAAAAGTCAGATATATTTTAATATTTATGATGTTGAAATATAATTTGCATAGTTGCCTTGTGTCAATCTGGTTAAGGATTATGAAGTTCTAAATTTCTTCAAAGTAATTTTGTTTTATCTACTTATGTGTGATAATTAAGAGAATTCTTAATGCATTCCTGTTTCCATTTGGAAAATACAGGAATGTTTGCATTGATTTTTATACTTTCATTTGGAAGGGAGTTAGGTGATATTTGAAAAATAGTTTCAATCTGAGCTGACGTGCAAAAGTCATCCAATAACAATTTATTTTTATTCTTGGCTACCGTTTCTTTTTAAGGTATGTAAAATTTCACTGACGGTTTTGCTCCTATTTTTATAGTTGCATGTAGTCTTCATTTTTCCTTCTAGTATTATTTTAAGTTGATTTAGAAAGAGCACCAAGAACCTGACATGGTTGAACACTTACACAGTAGTATTTAAATATATATGAATAGTATAAACTCTATAAAATCTATTGTATACTAAACTCGCTACTTAGAATACCTTTAAAATTGTAGCACCATATAGTTCTAATATTGTTTTGTTATTCATAGTCTGCAGTGCATAAGTTCTCTACTGAAACGTATGTCATAGTTTGACAATCATTGTTTACACGTTATTTTCTCTCTTTTTATTACAATGCTTCCCCAGCAAGGACAAGTTTGGAAGGTTTGCAAAGCTTTTCACCTTCCCTTTGCCCGCTTGCCCGCTTTCAGATCAGTTTCATGTTTCATAACTTCTCTTTCTGCAGTTCACAACATAGCCATAGTAAAAAATAAAAAAAAATTGCAATGTGATATTTCTTCACACATAGTAGAGAGATAAAACTTTTCAAAGGACACATTTAAAAAAATTCAATGAGAAGTTAAATAGCAATGTTATTTTTTATTTTAGTAATTCCCTAACAAATAACATCTCACTAGCAAGCAGTTAGTTAAATGTCACATAATGAAACACTGAATAGTATTGATTATATTCTGTATTGCTAATAGTTCAGATAAAAAGTTCTTTCTAATACTTATATTTGTATAATGCTTTACAGTTTAGTACAGAGGATGCTATAGGGCTGATGTGGTCAAAATGTAAACATTCCCATTTATTCTGTGCTTACGAGATCTAGAACAGATACAGATTCATTGTTTGAAGTACTGCTGGTATGATGGAAAAATACTGTTGTAATTCAGGTGTTCAGAGGAACAGGTTACACACTTTAGTACTATAAACTCAGTTTTAGCAGCTTCCAGTTCTTTTGAACTAGGGCTCTTGTATTAAAATATTTAAAATGAATGAGGAAAACATTTTGGAAAGGACATTTAAACATAAGTTTTTATTTTATAACACTTAGAAAGAAACATTTCCAGTACTCTTCTGAATATTTAATTTTGTAATATTTTATTAGCTTCAGATGAATACAATTCTACCTCAAACCAAGACTTTTTTTTTCTTTTTCTTTTTTTTTTAGGTTTGAGCTTTTTCCTTCACTGCTGTTCTGCGCTAACTGCTTTGAAACTTTCCATGCATTTTTTTCAGTAGAAGAACATCTCTGTACTGTCTCCCATTGCATATTTCAGCTGTGACAATCCCTGCACTTTGCCTATTCATTTTATCACCTGCTCACCAAAAACAATAAATATCTCTAATTTCTGATTACAGATATTCTATTAGTTGGTTTTAGAACAAGGATGCATTTCACTTTTTTATTACTGTTGTTTTGTAGGCATGTGGAGATCCCAAGGCAAAACCATCCTACCTTATTGACAAAAATCTGGAATCTGCTGTGAAATTCATAGTCAGAAAGTTTCCTGCTGTAGAAACTCGCAACAACAATGTAAGTCATAGAAATTTTTGTGTTACTTGATTTTAACCATCAATCAGGAAAGTAATTATTAGATTAATGCTTGAAGTAGTTCTTATTTGTCTAACTCTGTATATTTTGGTATACTGATTATGTACTTTGATTAATGACTTTTAGAGGCAGAGACACTGGTCTTATCTCTAAAATTGGGAAAAAAATGACTGAAGTATGTCACTGTTTTATTACAGAAAACATAAGATCTTAATTAGTCTTCATAGAGCTTGTATTAAGTAATTAGGTGTGTTTAGTTATAAAGTATATGTTTCTTTAATATTTTTACAATTGAGAAAACTTTGTGAAAAATAACATAACTTAGGTGATGTTGTAGGATATTTATTTTTCCATATTACTTTCTTCAGATGGGATAGTTTTTCTTACTATATCAAATATCATAATCAGAGTCCTCCTGATACGTTTACATAATGCTTTGATAGTTTTTAATAATAATTTCTATTAATAACTAATTTTAGAAAATTAGAGCTAATTTTTTTATCTCACCATGTTCTTTCCATATAAATTTTGTTGACTTGGAATCTTTCTACATGTCTTCTCTTTTTAAATTCTTTTCCTTGGTACTCTTGTGTTATAATCTTTGCACTCTTTTTCTTTATGTACAAATTTAGTATAGAAATTTTCTCTTATACATGGTCTCCCTACTTTTGAGAAACTGTTTAAAAATACTTTGTCAGGGTACCTGGTTGGCTCAGTCGGTTAAGCATCCGACTTCGGCTCAGGTCATGATCTTGTGGTCTGTGAGCTTGAGCTCTGTGCTGACAGCTCAGAGCCTGGAGCCTGTTTCAGATTCTGTCTCCTTCTCTCTGCCCCTCCCCCACTCATGCTCTGTCTCTCCCTGTCTCTCAAAAAAAAAAAAAAGGTTAAAATACTTTGTCATCTTTTAGTTTCCTTAAATCCTGTATTTTTATTGAAGATTCATATTTAACTTGCTGATATCACCTTTACTTAAAAATATCTTAAGGTAGAGGGAAAATACCAGTCAGAATTAATAAAGTCTGGTAAAGTCTCTCTTTCTTGTGAGTACAGGTTAATAGAGGTCTTTCCTTGCTTCATAGAAGATTATGTTTTGCAATTGGTCTATTAAGGTATCTCAATTAGTTCCTGATTACAAATGAGTGATTCAAAGTGCATGCTTTTTAAGAGCACTATTATTTGTGTGGAGACTCTGTTTTAGTTATTGACATTAATTAGCTGACTTATCTGAGACATACTCACTCAGAATAAGAGAGGGTTTATAATGAAAATCATTTTACATTTAGTTTCATACATACTTCTCTTTCTTCTGGCTTATAAAATCTCTGTGAGATAAGCTCTTCAGAGAATCATTTAAGTTTAATTTGTGTGTGAATGTAAATGTCCATGTGAGACTAAGCATCAATTCCTAAATAAAAGGACTTTTCTTAGAAAATTAGCAAGATCTGATTAAATACAGTTTCATAACAGCAACTTTTTTTGTTGTTAAAGATGAAATTAAGAGTCTTTGCTCCTTGATTTGCAGGGTAAACTTTATAATAGTGCTACTGTTTCTTGTTGTTGTTGTTTTTTAATAGTTTTACCTTCCCTTCTCAACTTTTGCAGCACAAAGTGTTTTTTTTTAAATCATAGCTTTATAAAGGAATAATTCACATATATACAATTTACTCATTTGAAATGTACAATTCAGTAAGTTTTTCGTACATTCACAGAGTTGTGTGTCTTGTTCCACAATTTTAGAACATTTTCATCATCCCCAAAAGAAACCCCAGAGCCATTAGCATTGACACCTGCCAATCTCCCATCCCTAGGTGAATACTAATCTACTTTCTGTTTGCCTGTTTTGGAGATTTCGTATAAAGAGAATCCTGTAACATGGTCTTTTGTGCCTGGCTTTTCTTTTAGCATAATGTTTTCAAGGTTTATCCAAGTTGTAGCATGTATCAGTACTTCATTTCTTTTTATTGCCAAAAAAATTCCATTGTGTGGATATAACATTTTATTTATCCATCCATCAATTGATAGATGTTTGAGTTGTTTCTACTTTTCTTACTGTTATGAATAATGCTGCTATGAACATTTGTGTAAAAGTTGTTGTGTGAACTTATGTATACCTTGAGGTGGAATTACTGGGTCATGTAATCTTTTGTTTAACCTATAAAATCAGTTGGATATTGTTGGATATTATGCTGCTTATAGAATTTACTTTGGTTTTGTACAAAGTCTGAGTTTTGTCATGTGGCCTTATAATGCTATTCTACTGTTTTTTGCCTACTAAAGTATTATATACTGGGTATTTATGATGTTTCGTGATATCTCTTGATAAATACTGGTGAGAAGTTCCTAGCCAATTTGGGTTAGGAAATGACAAATGAGTTACATTTTGTTACTATTTTTTAATTTCATAGAACTAGTTAATGGAGGGTTAAGGACTGGGAATGGCAGTAGCATCTGGGAATGATGGCAACTTGCAGATTTCTGGGTGCCAAGTAAACTGACAAAATGATATTGATATCATAGTTGGATTTTTTCCTTCTTATTCCTGGTCTCTGTGTCACTGTACAAATATGTATCACAGAGCATGCTTACTTTATCTCAGGGATCAGGAAGAATTCCTGGTTAGCACTATTTTAGGTAAGCATCACTTGTCCCCAGTTTTAGAAAAGGCAGACATGAAAATATTGTTTTGGTGAAAAATTGAGTACAAATTTTATTTTGAAGTTTCTAAGATTAGACTCTTACAAAAAGACTACCTGTGTGCTCACAGATCTATGGTTATCTGGTATTCTAACAAAGGGAGGACACTGCTGACAGATATAGCCAGATTGGTTCCTGACATAGCTTTAGTAGTGATGATGTTGGGTTCTGTTGAGTCAGTTTTGCTGTTTTGCCCAAGCCCTTTTGTGATCAGTTAAGTTTTGTACTTTACCAATTCTGGATTAAAAAAAAGTCTGGACCAAAGAATGTTTTGTTTTGTTCCCCCACCCCGAGTCATCATGAACTGTAAATGTGCCCATAGGCTACAAAGTAGGCTGATTAAGTAAGATTCAAATGAATAAAAGTTTTATAATTATAGTAGCACTTAATACGTGTTTAATAGTGCCAGGCTATTTTAATAGAGTTAACAGATTTTTAAGTTTAATTTTAGATTAAGGAAAGCATTTCTGAGCTGAGAGATTGTCTAATTTATAACATGATATCTCCTAGTATTTTGAAAGGGTGACTGCCAGGTGGATGTATAATTTGTTTCCCATAAGCATCTTATGAGCCATATATAAGGGGAAATTTATTATTTTCCTGGAAAAAGAAAACAGTTGAAATTCCTTATTTTAACAGGTAAAAATTGTTTTGTCCAGAAAATTTTTAGGAGCATTTTAAGGAAATGATCATGTGTATGTATGTTAAAACTTCTCTTGAGATACGTTCGTTAGATTACTCCTTTCTGCCTGTGGACGCCGCCGAGTAAGCATCGTTGAAGTCTCCCCTCCCACCGCCGTCATGTCTAAGTCAGAGTCTTCCAAAGAGCCTGAACAGCTGCGGAAGCTTTTCATCGGAGGTTTGAGCTTTGAAACAACCGATAAGAGTCTGAGGAGCCATTCTGAGCAATGGGGAACGCTTACGGACTGTGTGGTAATGAGAGATCCGAACACCAAGCACTCCAGAGGTTTTGGCTTTGTCACCTATGCCACTGTGGAGGAGGTGGATGCAGCCATGAATGCAAGGCCACACAAGGTGGATGGAAGAGTTGTAGAACCAAAGAGGGCTGTCTCTAGAGAAGATTCTCAAAGACCTGGTGCCCACTTAACTGTGAAAAAGATTTTTGTCGGTGGCATTAAAGAAGACACTGAAGAACATCATCTAAGAGATTATTTTGAACAGTATGGGAAAATTGAAGTGATTGAAATCATGACTGACAGAGGCAGTGGCAAAAAGAGAGGCTTTGCTTTTGTAACATTTGACGACCATGACTCTGTAGACAAGATTGTCATTCAAAAATACCATACTGTGAACGGCCACAACTGTGAAGTAAGGAAGGCTCTATCTAAACAAGAGATGGCCAGTGCTTCTTCCAGCCAAAGAGGTCGAAGTGGTTCTGGAAACTTCGGTGGTGGTCGTGGAGGTGGTTTTGGTGGGAATGACAACTTTGGTCGTGGAGGAAACTTCAGTGGGCGTGGTGGCTTTGGTGGCAGTTGAGGTGGTGGTGGATATGGTGGCAGTGGGGATGGCTATAACGGATT